>NC_072734.1:21851135-21928547 GCF_026930045.1 Uloborus diversus | reverse complement strand
AGTATTATTTAACACGCGTTATCGCAGAATAAGTCGTTCCTAACACATCGAGGAAACGCAGAGTGTAATGAATTCGCAACTCCAGAGTTCAAATACGCTACCTTGCGGTGATTAACAATACTAAAGAAAAAGGTAAAACATTTCCATTCCACGTGTTTTCTTCGGTGTTAAATTATAGGTTTCAGACAGTTTATGGTGTAATGTAATTTCAGAAGAATAGAAAAGAAAGCTGCCCGCAAACATGATGAAAAATTACTGTCACTCACTAAGCGTCAAAACAAGTGATAAGTTACGGCATGCGTTTGTTTTACCTTTTTCATCCGCCATTAGACAGTGGCTGCAGCTTCCCCTATATTTTATTGGAGTTGCGAATAAGCATATAGTACAAACACAAATTCAATCGATTTTCAAGTTAATTTACAAACTGCATTAAAAACTCACAATCCACAAATTAAAATTCTTTTTGTGGTAGAAATGAGCGAGAGGAAAAAGGCAATACGGAAACCAAATTAAATTTCAGTTATTTCTTCCTATCTGCACTAAAACACCGAAATAGACTCTTCCAACCAGGCGCCACGTAGATTTCCCCCCTCTCTCCCTTTCCGAAATTTCTACCGGTAGAACTCAATAAAATATTTTAGTCTGCGTCATCAGTATACTTGTTACGAAAAAATGATTGAAAAAATGGCGTCTAAAAGTGGTATTTTGACGATATCTCCTTTCTGACTTATTTTACGACAAAAAACTCATATACAAAATTAATTTATGCATTATATGTATTAATTTACGTACAAAATTAAACAAGGAAAATTTCCTACAATTTATATAATAAAGTTTTTTTTTTTTTTTTTTTTTTTTTTTTTTTTTTTTTTAATATTGTGGTCAAACAAGCCACAGAAGATGCAGACACTTTAACAATCAATACTGCGATAAGTGTTTCTTCAGCATTCAATTCCGTAATTGTCGTAGGCGAAGATGTAGATCTTCTTATTCTTTTGACAGCTCTATCTAAGCGATCAAACATATATATGCTCAAACCAGGAATAGGAAAAATTTCACAACAAATATATAGAACTGACAGTATCCAGGGGCGGATACAGAAAAATCTTTTGGAGGGGGCACGGGAAATTGAATCCCCCCCCCCCCTTCGATGTTTCATAACAAAGTTTTCACGACTTTATTTTTAAATGTGCGTGTTTTATTTATTTATTTATTTATTTATTTTTTTTAGGATTCCTTAAGGTCAATCAATCTACTTCTAAGTACATGAATATTATGCACTAATATACTCTGAATGTGGAGGGAATATATCTTTAACGTTTCAAGCCATTTAAATACTTAACCCAATATAATGTCACCAAGATGCTAGACAATGAGCGGCTTTACCTAGGAACATTGTCATAAAGATTATAAGACGAGGACAAGGTTATTAAATAAACCCATACCTCTCTTGAGTTTTTTAAAATTAATTTAATCATAACTTAATAACATATATAAGTTTCACTGAAGAATTCAGAAACTATTTCTGTGTGAATTTCAAAACAATTGCTGATTTGTTCTTAAAGCTATGATACAGTTGAGATAACATATTGATACTACATGCCGCTTCTATTAAAAGTCATGGCTTTTCTAAGAAATTACCACATGATTTCTTTCATTTGCATCTTTTATTAGCTGAAAAAGAAATCTATTATTTCGCAAATAGGTTCCTAGATCAAAATGACTCTTTTAGTTGTGCCTACACATTAAAAAAAAAAAAGTTAATTATTGATTCCATCAAAGAAGAATTAATGGACCAATCGCGATAATGCGGTCTCTTGAATTTGAAGCCAGTGAGTTAAATGTAGTCTGCAACTCTGGGCCTCTGACTCCAGTAATACTTCTTTAGCAAACAAGAATGCTTTTATTCAAAATATGCTGTGTATGTGTGTTTTGTGTTCTTTTTAATTAGCTACGAAAAAAAAATTTCAAAGGAAAGGTCAGTTAAAAAGTAATAAATAAAATAGTGAAATTAATTAATCCTTTTTGGGGGGATACGTGCCCCCCCCCCTAAAATCCGCTACTGACAGTATCATAGATAAGACAGCCGCAGATCATATTTTATTCTTGCATGCCTTTACTGGCTGTGATACAACATATGACCTTTTCAATCAAGGAAAAACGAAATTTATTAACGTACTACGAAAAAATCCAAATTTAATTAAGTCTATTAAAGCGTTTAAAAATCCAAATGCTGATCCAGAGATCATTGCTAAAGCTGGAGAAGACTTCCTTCTTGATTTATACGGTTTCAGTGAAGTGAAAAGTAAAAAAAGCAAGAAAAACATGACTTTAAACGCCTACAGATATGAGTGCTTTGTAAAATCCGCATATAAAAGTAAATTTAATATTTCGTCGCTACCTCCAACAGAAGCAGCAGCAAAACAACATTCTTTTCAATCTTATCACCAGATTCAGCAGTGGTGTAGGAATGAAAAAAACCCAGAGCAGTGGGGGTGGAATAGAAATAAGAATGGGTTAATTCCTGTAATGACGCTTGACCCTCCAGCTCCGCGAACCTTACTAAGACTTATTTCTTGCAAATGCAAAAAAGGATGTCAAAAAGCCTGTGGATACAGAAAAGCCGGGTTAAAATACTCCGTTATGTGTACTAATCGTACAAGTGGTAATTGTGAGAATTTGCAAAGTTTATCACATGATAGCGATGAAGAGGAAAAAACGGAGACGGTTTTCGAGCAAACAAATGATGGAATAGAAAACGAAGAAGCTCAGGATGAATTTAATGATCCCATCGCAGATGATGTCGAAGAAATTCCACGACGTCTCAATCGATACTGAAGACGGTGAACCAGTACCTCTTGGTCGATCAAAAATATCTATCTACGCAAAAATGCTGTTAAATAACACTTTACGGCGCTCGTACGCATAAATTATTTATTTTGCAAAAAAAAAAAAAAAAAAACTTTATGATATAAATTGTAGGAAATTTTTCTTGTTTAATTTTGTATGTAAATTAATATATATAATGCCTAAATTAATTTTGTATATGATTTTTTTGTCGTAAAATAAGCCAGAAAGGAGATATCGTCAAAATACCGCTTTTAGACGCCATTTTTTCAATAATTTTTTCGTAACAAGTATACTGATGACGCAGACTAAAATATTGTATTGAGTTCTACCAGTAGAAATTTCGGAAAGGGAGAGAGGGGGGAATCCACGTGGCGCCTGGTTGGACGAGTCTATTCCGGTGTTTTAGTGCAGATAGGAAGAAATAACTGAAATGGAATTTGGTTTCCGTATTGCCTTTTTCCTCTCGCTCATTTCTACCACAAAAAGAATTTTAATTTGTAGATTGTGAGTTTTTATGCAGTTAGTAAATTAACTTGTAAATCGATTGAATTTGTGTTTGTACTATATGCTTATTTATTCAACTCTGCATTTCCTCGATGTGTTATGATAACTAAACCTCAAAGTAGTGTGGAACGACTTATTCTGCGATAACGCGTGTTAAATAATACTTTACGGCACTCGTATGCCGAAGTTATTTATTTTACGAAAAAATTGTTGTGACATAAATTGTAGGAAATTTTCTCTAGTTTAATTTTGTAACATATGTTTTTATCATAAAATAAGTCAGAACGGAGATATCATCAAAATACCGTTTTTAGACGCCATTTTTTTCAATATGGCGGCGCGAGTGGCAAAGATACGAGGTGGCAAAAAGGAAATTCGAAAAGAGCTCATCAAAATCTATAAAATTACCAATTTTCAAAACTCCCGGAAAACGTTCCAGGTAACCCCTTTTTTTTCGACCAAATGACTGGACTATTGGTACATTAAAAACATTTAACTTCTTGTGTACGATGCTGAATATTTGCAATGAGGTACAATATAGTACTTGCATTTCGGCAGTTTGTGGCATTGAACTTCAATGGTTTGTGCGAGGAGCTATTTGTGAATGCTAGCGATGTTCTATACACGTACGTGCGTCCCGTGCCAAAAGGAGCGGGAAGCGGGAATGAATCTTGACGTCATCAGCGGAGATGGGGAAACTAAGGGGGCGGGGCTAATTGGGAGATTTTAAGAATTAATTAAAAAAGAACTAGTAGTCCGAATGAACTGAAACTGGTGTCTATCGTTATAAAGTGGCCTAAATTTTCATTTAAAAAAATTTAAAAAATGCATGCAGGTTCCTCATTGACATACGGGGAGAAGACGAGGGGCGTTCACCACGCAGGGTGACCATTGACATTTTTAGGGGTTGCTTTTTTTAAGGGGGGGGGCGTTTTATAGCATTTTATGGGTGCACCATCACTCTTATGGTGTGGGGAGGGGATTCTCGTATATATGAAATGGAATAATCATGCAATAGAATTCAATGTTCTAATAAATAAAATATATAATGCATTTTGCGCACATTTAAAAATAAAATCCGTAACCTATTTTGATTAAGTATTTATATGTCTGATGAACTGGAAAAGGGCAAGAGCAGAAGAATCAACCCGAAGGGTTCCAGCAGGAAGACTTGGTGTCATATTTAAATTCACCAATTTCATTGTTGGTACTTTTCGGTACACTTTGTTCGTCAGAGAAATTGACTTGAGGTGAACGAATTCCGGAACGCGAAGAGTAGGTTAGTCCTGTCAAATTTTATCCGAAAATAAAAGCTATCAAGTTTGATACAAGATATTGTTACAAATTCTGTAAATAGTAATTATTGTAGGAACGTAACCTGTAAATAGTTTCCCGTAATGAATATACAACCCCTTTTTCCTTCGGCTAAATTATACGACCCCTATTTTCTTTCTTTTCATTGATAACGGTCTACTACTTTACAGAAGCGTGTGGAATATTTGAGAAATTTCTTTTCGGTGTATTTAAGCCGTTAGCGATGGATAAACAGTTAGTTTCGATTGATATTTCGAACTGAGAAGATTTTTGCTCTGCTTATAGCGAGGCATTTCGCTGTGTTGTTTTCGTATTTGGAAGTAAATACGTGTGTAAACATTGAGTTTACGGTGTTGTGTGATAATTGCTTAATTGCTGATGAATAATTTAGCAGTTGTTGAAGATCTTTCCTGTACATAGTGTAAATAAATTTCCTGTGTTTTTATCAAGAACTGTGTCTTCATTTCAAGAAAGTGGAAGTCGCACCGAATCCGTTACAATTTGGCGCCCAACGTGGGGCTTCTTCTGGACTTTCTTGGAGTAAGTGTGACTTTGGACATTTTTTCATAAAGACTTTGAATTTATAGACTTTGTTTTTATGGTGATTACTCGCGCAATGGATGAACAATTAAAACAACTTCTTGACGCAATCACCTCTGTGAAAAGTGATTTGACTGCAAGTTTTACTGCAAATCAAGAACAATTAAAAAATGAATTAACGACTAACCAAGAACTGTTAAATAGTGATTTAACTGCTAAAATTACTACAAGTCACGATGAAATGAAAAGTGACCTAACGTCGATGAAAACCATGATGGAGAATCAACTAACCGCCATGGGAGATAAAGTCGATGCTCTGGAAGAAAAATTTGATACTGTGGAAGAGCGCATCGCCAATATGGAAAATAAGTTGGAAGAAGAAGACAAGAAATTGACTTCATTTAAGGAAGAAATAATTAAGGACGTGGAAAGGAGATTGGCGACCGCGGAAAGCAGCTCTGTACAGTTTGGCGCTCCCACATCTGTTGCTCGACCGTCCATTAAACTGGCCACATTTGATGGGAAAAGTTCGTGGCAGGTGTACAAGACCCAATTCATGATAGTGGCGGAAGCGAACGGATGGGACTCTGCTACCAAGGCTTGCCATCTTGCAGCATCCCTGAGAGGTAACGCAGCGGACATTCTCCAGACCCTTCCGGACAGCCAGCGCCTGGATTTCGCCGCCCTCACAGCTGCGTTGGAGCTTCGCTTCGGTGAGAAGTGCCAGAAAGATTTCAGCCGACTCCAGTTGAAATCCCGTTTCCAGAAAACTGGGGAAACCCTGCAAGAGCTTGCGGCGGACATCGAGAGACTGTCTCATCTTGCTTTTTACGACTGCCCTGCGGATGTTCGAGACAACCTGGCACTCAACTACTACATCGACGGGGTTCGAGATCCGGAAATCCAGAAAGCTCTACGGATGGCGGATGTCAAAGACTTGAATTCTGCCGTTGTGTATGCGATGAGATACGAGGCCGCCCAAGAAGCAACCCGTGTGGATCGCCATCTAATCCGGACTCAGGAAGCTGATGAGTCTGATTCCAGGTCGTCCCACCTCGCTGAACTTGAGAGACAACTCGGTGACTTGACAAGACATTTGAGCAGCATAACAGCCCAAAAGAAACAAGAGCAGAAGTGCTGGAAATGCGGTAGTGAAGGACACCTGCGAAGGAGTTGTCCGGCTCGCCAAGCTACGCGAGGGAAGGAAATCACCACCACTAAAGCTCTGCAGATTTCCTCTTCTAGTAGTGGCAGTGATGGACTTTTCATTTACGCACATGTAAATGGGAACCCCTGCAGACTGATTGTTGACACTGGAGCCAATGTGACAATCATTAGGACAGATGTGGCTCGTGAATTTGGATTGAAACTGCTGTGGACATCACCACGCGTAAGTCTCCAGACTGTGACAGGTGACAAAATTGAGATTGACGGTAAAGTGGACTTGGAAATAGTGTTTGGGAATGCCACCTACCATCATACGGCATTCGTCGCTAATATCACGGACCCCTTCATTCTCGGATTGGACTTTTTGAAGAAATATGACTTCACTCTCGACTTCAATAATCAGCTGCACTCGATGAGAGAAGACATAGCCGTTTTCCCTGCAGAAAGTAATGTAAAATCCGCTCATCAAATAATAGCTCAAACAGATTTATCGATTCCCTCAAGGTCAGAATCATTAATACCTGGCTCCCTTGAAGAAAGCAATAGTTTTCGATTTGGACTCATTGAATACCCTAACCTAAGCAATAACCTAAAAGGAGTGCTGGTAGCATCTACGCTTGTAGACCTTTCTAAGGATGTAATTCCTGTGAGAGTCGCCAACGTGAGTGAAAGGCCAAGGAATATCCGGAAAGGTGAAGTGTTAGCAACTTGTACTCCAGTAAACTGCATCATTAGAAGAATCAATTCCCCCGAGACTGTGTCTTCTGAGTCCTTGACATCGAAGTTAATTGGGAGTGCACCATTAACGAAAGACCAAAGAACTGCTGCGGAACAATTGGTGGATGACTTCAAGCATCTGTTTTCATCTACATCGGAGGATGTTGGCCGTACGAATTTAACGCAGCATAGGATCTACACTGGAGAACACCCCCCTATTAAACAGCATCCAAGACGACTACCGTTCGCCAAGAAGGAAGAGGTTGAGACCCTCCTGAAAGAGATGAAGGAGAATGATGTAATCGAACCCTCATCCAGTCCTTGGGCCTCTCCCATCGTCTTGGTCCGAAAGAAAGATGGCTTCACCAGATTTTGTGTCGATTACCGACGGCTGAATGAAATCACCAAGAAAGACAGCTACCCTCTTCCACGGATAGACGACACCTTGGACACTCTTTCCGGACACAAGTGGTTTTCGACCCTGGACTTGAAGAGCGGCTACTGGCAGGTTGAAATACACCCTGATGACCGAGAGAAGACAGCGTTTACAACTGGACAAGGCTTATGGCAGTTTAAAGTGATGCCCTTCGGCCTCTGCAATGCACCAGCTTCGTTCGAGCGTCTTATGGAGACAGTATTAAGAGGACTTTCCTACGAATCCTGTCTGGTCTATTTAGACGATATCATTATCGTGGGACGCAGCTTCGAAGAACATCTGGCAAATCTTAGGAAGGTGCTGTAAAAGCTTAAGGAAGCCAATCTGAAGTTAAGTCCGTCCAAATGTAATTTGTTCCGCCGGGAAGTGAACTATCTTGGTCACATCATCTCTTCTGAGGGTGTACAAACCGATCCAGAGAAGGTATCTGCGGTCAAGGGTTGGAGTCGTCCCGAAAACATCCATCAGCTGCGAAGTTTCCTGGGGCTCTGCACGTACTACAGGAAGTTTGTGACGGGTTTTTCCAACATTGCACGACCTTTGCATAAGCTGACGGAGAGCAAGCAAAAGTTTGAATGGTCCAAAGAATGCGAAGATGCATTTCTACGACTGAAGGAGGCTTTAACATCAACGCCTATCCTCAGCCTGAAACATCCTTCATCCTGGACACTGATGCGAGCAACGAGGGCATCGGAGCTGTTTTATCCCAAGAAATTGACGGAAATGAACATGTCATCGCTTACTGGAGCAAAATGCTTATCAAAGTCGGAGCGAAATTACTGCGTCACCAGAAAGGAGTTACTGGCCATAGTGAAAGCTGTAGAACACTTCCATCATTATCTCTACGGCCGAAAATTTCTGCTTCGGACAGATCATGCTTCATTAACTTGGCTTTTGAACTTCAAAAATCCGGAAGGCCAGATAGCCAGATGGATACAGCGGCTCCAGGAATATGACATGGAGATCAAGCATCGAAAAGGGTTATCTCACGGTAATGCTGACGCTTTATCAAGGAGACCCTGTCCTGAGAACTGCCACTATTGTTCCCGAATCGAGAAACAGTATGGAACGACTAGCCCTACCGCCTATCAGGTGACAGTGACTCCAACATCATCAGAACCTGATCCATGGAGTGATGACCAAGTTCGAAAAGATCAACTTGAAGATCCCGACATAAAACCAATTTTAGAGTTCATGGAAAGTGACAGTCGACGCCCTAGCTGGCAGGACGTTTCCATCTTCAGTCCTGCAACAAAAAGATACTGGGCTTTATGGAACTCACTCCATTTACGGAACGGCGTGCTACACCGGAAATGGGAATCTGACGACGGCAAAACATCTAGGTGGCAGTTACTACTTCCCCGATCAAGGATTTCAGATGTTCTGAAAGAAATACATAGCAGTGCGACTGGAGGACATTTTGGTGTCTTGAAAACCCTTGATAAAGTTCGGGAGCGCTTCTTCTGGAGCAAGGCGAAGGATGATGTGGAGAAGTGGTGCCATTCTTGTGACGCCTGTGCTGCTCGTAAAGGACCGAAGAAGAGAAGCAGAGGGAAGCTACATCTGTACAACGTTGGAGCTCCTTTCGAACGAATTGGGATCGACATCCTGGGTCCTCTACCAAGAACTGCTGATGGGAACAAATACATTCTTGTTTCCATCGACTATTTCACGAAATGGCCCGAAGCGTATCCCATTCCAGATCAAGAAGCTACCACCGTAGCAGAGACTCTAGTCCAACATTGGATCTCGAGATACGGAACACCTTTGCAGATTCATTCCGATCAAGGGAGGAATTTCATCTCTGCTGTGTTTAAGGGCCTATGTCAAATTTTCGGAATTGAGAAAACTAGGACAACACCACTACACCCACAATCGGACGGCATGGTGGAGAGATTTAACCGCACAATCCTGAATAATCTCTCACTTATGGTCTCCAGAAATCAACAGGATTGGGACAAGAAGCTGCCTTTGTTCCTGCTGGCCTACCGCAGTGCTGTCCACGAGACTACCGGATTTGCCCCATCTCAGATGCTCTTCGGACGAGAGCTTCGGCTACCTTGTGATCTCGTCTTCGGTCGTCCTCCGGATGCGCCTTCATCGCCTGAGGAGTACATCCAGGATCTCCAGGCCCGGTTGGAAGACGTTCATAACTTCGCACGAGAGCGAATCAACATCGCGGCGGAGAAGATGAAGACCCGATACGACACAAGGTCTACTGGACATGAATTCAACGAAGGCGACAAGGTTTGGTTATGGAATCCCATCCGACGGAAAGGTCTTTCACCCAAATTGCAGTCGCATTGGGATGGACCCTACAAAGTCGTTAACCGACTAAATGACGTCGTAGTGAGGATCCAAAAATCACCTAATGCAAAACCTAGGGTTGTACATTATGATCGGTTAGCCCCATACTATGGCCATAGTTCATGAGTATTACGTAAACAACCATGGTTGATAACATAAAAGTTGTAGATAATTTTTGCTTTTAATGTTTAGTAATATTTCTTGTTATTATTGTGTTTTCTGTATCTGTTAGTTATTAATTAATGTGTATATTTGTAAACTTGTGATAGAAGTTTGGCACCCTTTCTGGGGATTGTACTGCCCGGGACGTGCAGTCCTTAGGAAGGGGGCAATGTTACAAATTCTGTAAATAGTAATTATTGTAGGAACGTAACCTGTAAATAGTTTCCCGTAATGAATATACAACCCCTTTTTCCTTCGGCTAAATTATACGACCCCTATTTTCTTTCTTTTCATTAATAACGGTCTACTACTTTACAGAAGCGTGTGGAATATTTGAGAAATTTCTTTTCGGTGTATTTAAGCCGTTAGCGATGGATAAACAGTTAGTTTCGATTGATATTTCGAACTGAGAAGATTTTTGCTCTGCTTATAGCGAGGCATTTCGCTGTGTTGTTTTCGTATTTGGAAGTAAATACGTGTGTAAACGTTGAGTTTACGGTGTTGTGTGATAATTGCTTAATTGCTGATGAATAATTTAGCAGTTGTTGAAGATCTTTCCTGTACATAGTGTAAATAAATTTCCTGTGTTTTTATCAAGAACTGTGTCTTCATTTCAAGAAAGTGGAAGTCGCACCGAATCCGTTACAATATGTTTTTAAGCCCTGCATTAAAAATACAATATGTTGATAATTTTGTCTTGAAAATACTGAGAGAAAAACTGAAGTTTAAGATTGTTTAACAAACAATCCCACTTTTGAGAAAGTACCCCCTCCCCTGACGATTTTGTGATTAAGAATGAAACTACTATATTATTTCATAAATTTTCAAAAATTTATAACTGTGCATATGTTATGCTGTTACCCATGCTATTTGTCATTAGAAATTCAGAAAAAAAAAAAAATCCACGAATGATTCTAAAATTGCTTGTTTCATTGCTCTTATATATGAAAGAATTGAAACTGATATGGTATGCAATACTATAGTAAAGAATCATATTTTAGAAAAAATCACGGAAAAAGGATTCCGAAATTCTCGGAAACGTTTTTGAAAATTGTTTTCAGTGTTTCAAAATACTCGGAAACGTTTTTGAAACTTTCATGAACCACAGTTGCACAGAATACTCAGAAACGATTTCTTAAATTACGGAAAGAAGATTCCGAAATACTTAGAAACGTTTCTGAAAATTATGGAAAGAGAATTCCAAAATACTCAGAAACATTTCTGGAAATTACAAAAAGAGGATTCCGAAATCCTCAGATACGTTTCTGGACATTACAGAAAGAGAATTCCGAAATATTCAGAAACGTTTTTGAAAATTTCATGAACCGCAGCTGCACGATATACTCAGAAACGTTTCCGGATTTTTTTTACAGTGTAAGAGCGGTCGTTCATTTTTTAAGTGAACGAACGGATCCGTTCATTTTAAGAATTCGGCTTTTTTGACTCGTTCGTTCATGAACAACACATCTCTAGTTGGGGGGCATTTTCTCTGTTCCGGCAATTTTCTTTTGAAATAAAATAAACCGAACAGAGCCAAACATCTGATTTAGAGCAGTTTAGCATATAAAGTTTACAAACATACCGCTCTAATGCAGCAAACATGTCGACAGAGGGCGTAGAATGCAATCCTAAATTTCCAAAAGCTTGCAAAATATTTGAATCACATTGTTTCAAGTCTTTCTAACAAGATAATTTACCTTTCCGAGCAAAGGCTCCAGTAGTGTCGCATCCAGTAAATGGATTTGGATATTCGGATTTTTAGGCATTATAATGTATTTATTAGTGGATTTAAGCATTTTCAGTTTTGAAAACTTGTTTTGGACCGAGAAATTATGAATATGTAACAGTTTTATGTTTGCAGTTATAACGCCTCTGCCCCCCCTGCAGCATTTTTGGATAGCAACATCCAAATTCATTTTCCTCGTGCCAATACCGTTCAGAAAAACTAAGTCCCATAATTGCATCACAAAAATTGAACGGAAAACAACTTGTCCCCCAAAGCAGTTATAACTGTGTCCCCCTTGCACCTTTTTCGGTGTTGGCAACATCCATGTTCGGTTTTCTCGTACCAATACCTTTCAGAAAAACTAATTCCCATAATAGGGAAGTTGCAACCTATTAAATGTTCATAATTTGGCGTTTGGATATTGTTAATTGACCCTCAAAACTAAAAAATTCACCATTGCCGAATTTTAAAACACCGTGGTTGATTTTTAATGAATTTTTAAAAATCCACGCGCAAAAGTTTGCTCTTCTGAAAGAGCCTACGTCACAGGGCGCGAATGGGCAGCCTTCCGCTGAAGATCCCTTATTTTCGCTAGGGACATTTTGAGCGCGCTGATATTTTTATTTTTTAGAAATTCAATAATCCTTTTGAACACACTATGGAGACCGGATTCGCTAAAGCACAATCTAAATAATCTTCCTCATGTAACATCAATGATGATATTCGAATATTTTCGAGAGGATGAGAGGTTTAATGCTCCAGAAACGCGAGGAGTTAAATGCGAGGAGATAAAAGCCTTTTACGCTTCGTCTTGGAAGTCGAATGCGTGACCTTCGGCCTCTCCCCTATCGGAAGAGCGCATGACGTCACTTCCTACGCTATTTGACTCACAAGCGCTTGAACTTTAAAAATTAATTTAAAAAAAACTACTTATAGTATCCCAAAAATTTTTTCACCTCTGATGTTCATACATATTACTCTATCATATAAAAATAAAATTGAAAAATCGAAAACTTCCCTATTGTGTCACAAAAATTGGACGGAAAACCACTTGCTCCCCAGCGCACTTATAACCACCCCCCTGCATCCTTTTCGGGGTCGCCAACATCCGAATTCGTTTTCCTCGTGCCAATACCTTTCAGAAAAACTAACTCTCCTAATTTTAACACACAAATCGCACGGGAGTCAAAATTTGACCGTTTGCTTCTTTACTAAATCGTGACCACCAAGATAAGGGGGCCACGACTAAATCCGTCGGAGTTCGCCTCGCTCTCTAATACGCGGGTCGTTTGGCGAGTTCGACAATTTTTTTTCGATTTATTTAGTGAATCATTTTTAAATACAAAGGAACTAGGTTTTTTATAGCATGAGTACTGATTTAGTTATCGAAAATGATTCCTCTAACTCAGAGGAGAGTAGGGGGGGGGGAATGAGTTTTTATTTTTTATTTTAGGAACTTCCCTTAAATTTGTAGCACGGGCTTCACCGTGCGGGTTACTACAAGTACGCAAGAAATTTTGTTGTGATTGCAGCATGCTCCCTTAATTGTTTCGTACAAGTAAAAAGGAAGAATTTCGTTCCGATTGAGCAGTTCTTTAAATAGAACATTTCTGAGATTTTTTTTTTTTTGATTTTCTACTTTTTTCTACAACTAACTAATTGGAAAAGAATTAGATGCGTAAAAATTTTCGAAATTTGATGGTTTTGAACGTTTTTTAAGGTGTGGTGAATCTCAAAAAGTAACGGACGGGCGGAATCAAGCAAATATTGGGCCAGAAGTAGACTTTGTTGGTACAGGTGCTGATTTGATTTTATGGTTTCAATAGCTTAAAGGGAAGGATGGAGCAAACGGAGGGAATTTCACGTTAGTTGTGGCTGCTATGTCTCAAGCATAAAGCGCCGATCCAGACAACTCATATTAGTACTTCATATGTAGACCTTAAATGGGTACAGAAGCTGCTTCGATTTTGTCGCCAATAGCTCAAAGTGGAGTGGTGGAATCGAAAGTCTTTTTTTTTTCATTGCAACTGCCATTTCTCAAGAAATAACGCTACGATTCAGATAAAATTTCGAATAAATGTGAAAGTTTAGAAACGGGCAGAGATTCAATTTTGGGCGCAATATCTTCAAGCTGGGCTGAATTTTCTCATCTTTTGGCTGAGTTGTAATGAGTTTCATCAACAGCGGGAAAGATGAATAACATTAAAATCTCTTATGATTGCTCGCGAAAGCCTTTCACGTTATTTGATTTAAAAGAGCACTTATTCGTTAGATCCAAGAATTCATAAGATAGATATAGGAGAAAGCTTTGTGATAACCACACCATACCAGTTTGAATATGAAGGAAGATAGCATGAAATTTAAAACGCAAAAAAATAAGTCATTTTACATTAAATTCAGTCACGTCACTTCAGTTCAGTGACGTCACTTGGACTGTCGGGTTGAAGATTTGCTGTGATATCAATCAGCTCATAAGTATATCTAGCGTTCCTATATGAAAACGTAGTTTTCATATAGCGTAGTTTTCATATAGGGACTCTAGTATATCTAACTGCGAAGTTTTACAATAGAAAATCGTAAAATTTGTGGACAGGCAGGGTCCCTGCGCAGTGAAACTATTTATGTAGTAAAGCATTAAGAATTATCTGAACTACTGGATTGTTCTTGAAATCACTGCATTTCTGCCTTCATGACAGTAACAAATGAAATTCCTAGTAATATGCATTAATTTAAAATAAGTGTTTTTTACTTAAAGCGCGATGTCATTGAACCTGGAAACCTCCATTTATACTGCGTATATTAATTATCATAAAATGGCAGCAGACGATTTTCTTGTATTTTGCAGATTCGCCATTTTGTAATATAACGCGTTGGGGGTTTACTGTAACAACTGAAACGGAGGGTTTTGGGATACCCTGAAAATGTATCCCGTAGGCCAACGTAAGTGTTCATTTTAGATTAAATTCATTTGTAGTCATTTGTCACGTTTTCTTGTATTATAACCCAACTACACATAAGTTTATCAAAAATTGCGTTTATTGCAAATCATGTCTGGTAACAACATTGATCGTACGGACATGAGGTTAAGTGCTAGTATTGATCCAGAAATATTTGCTTGGAGTGCATTTTGTTTGTGATCGCATTAAATACGATGTTTATTTTAAGCTTTCAAACAAAAATTGAGTATGAAATTAGTTGTGGGTAAAATGTGTGTTTAGGAAAAGTTTGTTTACTTCTCAGTTTGAGCGTAACATAATCAGTTTCACAAAATCAACTGTTTACGAGCGTTTTAATCTTTTACTAATAATCATAAACAGATAATATACGTCAGGACATTGACTAATTAATGTTTATATTATTGCTCATATCAGTGAAATGCACAGTTGATGGTTATATTTTGACAGATTTGTTATGGGGAGGGGTTATGTATAAACAACGTCGACCCTGAAAACTGTCTTTGAATACAGCTCGCGTATTTCATCTAATCAATTTTTTACGAAACTTAAATCTTTTCGTTAATTGAATCTTTAAATTAAATTTATTTATTTCAAAACTTTTTTTTTCTACATTAAAAAATACATTTTGTTTCCTATGGTTAGGCTATGTCTTTATTTAAATAAAAATGATCTTTTTGCCACTTTTTTGTTGCAGTGAAGTATTTACTTCCGGTCCTTCAGACACTGATCTTATATGATTTTACTTTGAGTAAATAACTTATTTTGCTCTTTGATGTTGACATTTATTGAAAACAAGGAATGATTTTATGACTGCTGTATATTTTGGTGAAACATGCAGATTGTATTATTTTATGTTAAAATAGATTAAGACCCTGCTTTAAGTACTACTAAGCTACAAGCTTATACCAGACTGCTTATTGGGCATCTGAAGACAGTAATTATGTTTATGTTCGGAGATCCACTGAATAGTTATTGAAAAGGAGCTTGAGATAATTAACCTTTCATAGATGTTAAAATTACCTTCACAATGGTAGCTAAATTTAAGTTTAGCACACCACTTAAAGGTTCGCTAGCAGTCATCTCCTAAAGTTAAAGCTCAGCAACATGGCAGGAAGTACCAAACATCAAAGCTTAGAAGGCCGAGTGATGGGGAAGTGTGCTGCTTTGCATATTGAGCGTTTACAATGAACACGCAATCTATGAATGTTTAATTATTAGGGTTATATTTATGTTAAAGATGCCTAAAATTTGAGCAGTCTGAGATGTATATCATTGCTATAATGCTTTCAACAGTAATACTTAAATGTTACTAGAAGAGAAAAGATACCACTTTCTTTACACGGGTGTAAGAATGCAAATTTTTAAAGAAAATTTTTGATTAAAAATTTTTTTTTTGAATCTCGGGGGCAAGAGTTCCCTACTCAGCCTTGAAAGAACTCCCTCGGAAGAAATCCATAAAACTTTGGTGGGAATCCCACCACCCTGTTTAAAGTTCAGCCCCTGTATATATCATGGCTATCAACTCTTCTAATTCATTCACAAATTTTGATGCCCTACTGAAAGAAAGAAATTTTTGTGAATATTTTCCTTGATGTGAAAAAAATAATTATTTTTGCGGCATTTTTCCTTTTAAATATTTTTTGTGGAAAGAATTGAGTCAGATCATATACAGTATGTATATCTATCACAAATCTAATCTGAAATCTCTTTGGCCTAAAGGACTTCACTAGGAATCACTTGGAAGCTGGAGGTTTTTGTTTTTACTGATGTTTTGCTTTTAGATGAATTAATTGAGCTGAAATGTGACGCAAAAACTTTTTACACATGAATTTTGTGAAAAGGCCAATTCTTTGATTAGGGATTTTGAGAAGGGGCCGTAAAACGGATCTAATTTAGGCAATTCCACCATATTGTGCATTATATTTTTACTGTTTTGTTAAGTCTTTTTTATTTAGCTCACGTTAAAAAATCAAGCATCAGTTAAAGGTATCTTATTTTACATCTTTTTCGAAAACAATTAGGGGCCATTCATTAATTTATGTAAGGATGATTTTAGCAATTTTCGATCCTCCCCCCCCATGTAAGGGTAAGTAAGATTTTTTGAAGCCCGTCTTTATTCGTACATTAGATTCCATTTCGTTTTCAAAATAATTTTAACGTAAATCAGATTTTTGTTTTTTAACCGATAAGTTAAAGTATTTTATTACTCTCGCTAAAGTCGTGGTTAGTCCACGTTGTCTAAGTATTTTAAGCACTGTTACGCAGCGTAATGGAATACGTTGCGTACCAAAAACAAATATCTCAACACAGTTCTTTGTCCAATGTATACGAATCTTACATCACTGGAATTGCTATTCACAATAATTAAATTTTTTTTAAAACTTTTTTTTTGTGAAGAAATATTTATTAAAATGTTAGAACCTTCCCTGGATGTTTTTTCAGCATTTTTTTTCGTATGATGCGATAATAATTGAAAATAAACATTCCATACATAGTGCGATTTTTTTATGAAAATTTTACACCATTCATTCTTTGTGAAACAATTCAAAAACATCTCATCCTAATACATTTTTTTACCTTTCAAACGCAAATGAAATGTGATCCCTGCTAAACCACTTCACGGCATGTTTTCTAAGATAAAATATTGACTAGATAAATTTTACGTAAGAATGAGTTTGACCCCCACCCCCCAAAGTAAGGGTATGTAGAGATTTTTGTAACCCCCCCCCCCCCCGCCTACTCGGGACCCTTACATAATTAATGAATGGCTCCTTACTTGCACAATATAATTATTCTCAGTTTTTTATGGATCTTGTACTTTGTGTGACAATCTTAGCTTTCAGTTGTCATGCACATGAGAAGTTATTTTAAATTAATTTAGAAAAAATTAGAATATTGGTTCTGTAATAGATTTATAGGAGTAGGTAAAATAAGATAATATTAACTGAGTCATAATTTTTGGATGTTAAACTGGAAAAAAAAAAAAAAAAAAAAAAACTTTGAAAAGATAAATGTTAAAATGTCCTGCACGTTACAATAGAATCTCCTATTTGTACTGTATCAATGCCTGATTATTCTTCCTAATTTTCAGTTTTCATTAATAGTAGGTAGCTAGTAGCTATATTATGTGGATTTGGTAAGATTGTTATATAAAACTAAGGAATATTTTAATTATGTTTCATATTTTCTCAATTTTCAGCACCTGGGCCAGTGGGACCTCCTCCCAGGGGTCCCCCACAGACGATGCCTCCTCAGCCCGCTGCTCCCTCCATGACTCCCGGTGCTTCTGGTCTGCCCATCCAGCCAGGGGGGGTACCGCCCCCCGAACTCCCGGTGTTCATCTGCCCTCGGAGGCCGAATCTCGGAACCGAAGGACGGCCGATCATGCTCAGGGCGAACCATTTCGAAATTCGAATGCCCAGGGGCTACCTTCATCACTACGACGTCACCATCACGCCCGACAAATGTCCACGGAAAGTGAACAGGTATGCCGGAATTTTGCCAAAATTATCGGACTTGGGGGAATTAGCTGGTAAAAACTAGGTTTTCACTATTGAGAACCTAGGAAGTACCTTAGAGTAGGAATTAAAATGGAGGGTGCAAGTCCAATCAATGGCTTAGCAAAAGCTGACCCAAAGAGCCCAAGTCACATGACTCAACAACAACGAATGGTATACACGTTCAGTCTTGCGAAATATAGACGAACGTGCGAACGAGGTTCACAGAAAAGTTTAGACTCTGCAGAAATTTTTTTACAACTGCTAAAATTAAGTTAAAAAAAAAAAAAACACACACTTTATTTCTGTTTCTTCCAAATCTGGTGCTAAATTAATCTAGAAAATAACTATGTCTTTTTGAAATCGTGATGATCATAGTACGCTAATTAAAGACAAAGGAGTAAACAATTACAAAAGGAAACTGCTTCTACTAGGACTGCATGGTTTTGTTTTTTACACAGCCTGAATCGCGTAAGAGGAAAATTGAAACTATGTAAACTAAACAACTTTACAGACTACAGAACAGTCTCTGCTGGTGAATCCTGCTATAAATTGCATTTCATTGCGTTGGTGTTGAGAGAGAAAAAAAACAGGTAATTTGCGGAAGGGTATAATCCACATTAATTTTAAACATTTTAACAGATAATATGCAGGAAAATGCGGTATTTATTTTTGCAGAAATACTTAATTTGAAACAAATAAGTAGTTTTTGTTGATTTGTTTACAAAATCAAATATCTTCATAAAATTTTCAAGTAAAAAGAAGGTAGCTCATGCTTTATCAGATCTACATGAACTTTTTCACTATAAAATGAAAATAATAATAATGATCATGTGATTGATATTGGGCAAAAAAAAATTGGTTAAGGCAGTTTTCTTCAGTTGATGAAAAGTAAGTGTAAACTATCAGGGTTCGTACGCTCCGGGAAAACCTGGAATTGTCAGGGAAAATGACATGGTTAAAAGTGTCAGAGAAAAGAATTTTCCAAATTTGCCCTCAAAAAAATTTTTTTTTTCCAATTTTGCCCACGGAATGTTGTACCATGAGATCTAATCTTCATTTTTGTCGATGTTTCCTGGAAAAACTTTGAGGCAAAATGACGCTGGCAATAAAAAAGCGGCGACCCAAAAAAATTTCCGCTGTCGCCATTTTTGGCCCTCAATAGTTTCCAAGAAAAAATATTCTTGAGTGAACAGGTATTATGCCAAACTCAACAGGGGAGAAGACAACTTAATGCTTCGGAAGCACAATTCTGAAGATGAGAGGTTCGATCGGGGAAATTCGATAAATGAAAAATTTTGTTCTTAAAACTTAATCTTATCCTCGATGCCTTGGACGCAAATGTGCTAAAAACTTTTCAATTGAATTGTCGTTTCATGGAGATTTATTATTTTTAAATTGATTTCATGCTACAAATTCAAAAAACTATTTCTTATTTTGTGGCGTAGCCACCATGTTTGGTCATTCCCAAGATGGAAGTACACAAGACATTTTAAGTGCTTAAGTTTACGAAAACAGCATTGGATGTTTATTGCAATGCAAACTTTTCGCAACTCCAGTGCTTGAATACGCTACCTTGCAGGGATTAATAATGCTAAAGGAAAAGGTAAAACATTCCATTCCATGTGTTTTCTTGGGGGTAAATTACAGGCTTCTGACAGTTCGTGGTGTAATGTAATTTCAGAAGAATAGAAAAGTAAGCTTCCCACAGCCACAATGAAAAATTACTGTCATTCACTAAGCATCAAAGCAAGTTATAAGTTACGGCGTGTGTTTGTTTTACCTTTTTCAACCAGTGGCTTCAGCGCCCCCTATAGTTTATTGTAATTGCAAATTGATGAGGTCTGTCACGGAGGTGAGGAATTTTCCATTAATATAGGGAATTCAGGGATTTTTTTTTCTTCGATGCTATAATCTGCACATATTAAGCATATGAAAACATGTTCACTTCTTTTTTTACATTAATTTACGTCTCTGAAATTCATATTCACGGATGTGAGAAGTCAGCACAACCACATTAAGTTTTTAAAGCAAAATCTATCATCTTGTTTTTCGACAAAAAGCTCACAACGTCAACTATGGCTGAAAATAAACAAGAGGGCTCCCTTATATCTTGAAAAATAAATTTGATGTCATTACTGTCACGTGTTAATGAGGAATGGCATTTTGTGTTCAAGTAATGGAGGTGAGAATTTATTGTGTGACATGCCTCCTTGTGATACTAAAATGAACTAAAACACAATATTAAAAAATTAAAGTTTATTGGAGTTGCGAATTGTTAACAAAGCCAAGTGTGCCTTTCGAATAATTTGTTGATTTTTTTCCGGAGAAATGCAAAATTTTATCTTCAGAACATTTTTTTATTTTAATTGATTTAAATGCTTATCTGCTAAAAACTGAATATTTGCCTTGATTGTAGTTATTTTTAAAGATTATAAATTATTTATAACTTTTTATGCTACAAATTCAAAAATCTACTATTATCTTAAATTTTTCATTAAGTTGCCATATTTGGTCATATGCACAATGATGGAAGTAGACATGAATTTCCAAAAATAGAATTGGATGTTTATCTCAATGTAAACTATTGGGAAATAACAAAAATGTGCAATAAATTATAATTTTTTAAAAATTATATATTTTCTGAAAAGAAATTTTAATTTTAATGTAGGCATTCTTTAATATGCAAAAGAAAAAAAAACCGGATGATTATTGGCATGGTCTATGATCGACGTATGTTGATTTTTGTTTTATGCATGTTGAAAGTAGGGGAGTGTGGTGCAAAGTGAAATGGTTAAGATCACTGAGCTTTTTCAAAATGAACCAATTGGAAATTTGTGTAGAAAATTACAGTACAAAAAGAAAGAACATTGTATTTTATGATTAAACTTGCATTAAAACATTATTTTTGGCAGTTATTTTGAGCCTTCAGAAAAAAAAAAACTTTTTTCATGGGAATAGTGAAAAATGAAGAAATTTTTTGTAATGAAGTGTTTTTTATTTGATCATAAAAAGTATTTTTGGTCAAATGAATCTGTAAATAAAGTTTTGAATAAATAAATAAATAAAAAAAAATGGGACAATAAATGAATAATTAAGTTAATAAATTAATTGATATTGAAGAAAAACAAATGAGTGCGTAAAAGCATGAATGAATAAGAAAATAAGTTAATGGATGAATAAATCAGTGAATTACTAAACAAAGGAATGTCCATGAATTAATTTATAAATGAATATTTAAATGCTTTAGTATATTATTGAGTGAGTAAACAAAATAAGCTTTCACTCCCCCCCCCCCCCCCGCTACTCCACTACTTCAGCAAAATATTCAAAATACAAGTTAGATTAATATTAACTAAATAAATATTGCACCGCCTATTAGAAGGTCTCAATTCATATTTAAAATGTTTATAACAAGTACTTTATTGTTTCATAACATCAAAAATAATTTTTGACTTGCAACAAGTATTACATAAGAGTATATTTATAAGAGTATCAATTTTTGAAAATTGCCTTATCATAAGCTTCTTCCGCCAATCTTTGGCGGTATTTTTTTCCTGACTGGAATAGACTATATGTGCAACTACATTGTTAAAATATTATCAGATAGGTGGTGCAAAACACAGTGCAAATATTTTACTTTTTCACTTTGCCCCATATTCCCCTACTTTGTTTTCAACAAGTAATAAACAAATGTAAACAATTTTGAACAAAACTTTTAAGGGAATAAAAGAGAAGAAAAAAAATCCAATATTTTAAAATTATTTTTCTTTTAATATGAGGGAAAAAGTTTTATTCTTCCACATTTTTTACTACTTCAAATAATTTTTACTCTTTTAAAAATATTGTAATTTAAGCTGAATTTTGAATGAAGCGGGCAACCTCGAATTTTCTAAAAAAACAACCTGGAAAAGTCGGGGAATTTTTTTTAACCACAAGCGTATAAATTTTCTAGTTAGGATTTGTGTTCGCAGAAAGCTTTTCATTTTATCCAAGTTTGGACATGTTTTGCGTGAAACAAGTGAAAAAAACCTGATTCAGGGATAAAAAGATATCCTAATAAGTATCTGATGATAAACTCTAATATTCTTCTAAAAAAAGTTTATTTCTTTAGTGTAAAAAAATAAAATAAAATAGAAGCATATGCCTTGTACATATTATACAGTTGACTTTGTTTAGCAACACTCTATTTAACGACTTCCTCTATTTAAAGATGACTTTTCAAGGTCCCGGATGCACCACTAGTTTTAGAAGCGTTCTTTTTAAGGATGCATTCTACTTAAGAATGATTTTTTCTAGTCCCTTGAAAGTCGTTGCCAACCAATTGTAGTTTGTAAAATTACTATATGTTATTGAATTATTATATAGTGCTTTGCAAATTTACTATGTTGATTTTAATATTTATTTTCTATTTTATTCATCTAGAGAAATAATTGAGACTATGGTTCAATCATATTCTAAAATATTTGCAAATCTAAAACCTGTATTTGATGGAAGAAAAAACATGTATACTAGAGATGATATCCCAATCGGAAACGATAAGGTATGCTTGCTTTTTTTTTTCTTTTTTTAAAATCTTTTAAATAATAGTGATATATATTGACATAAGTTAATTAAACTGTGTGTACACATTTTATTTTCATATGTACTTTTGTTAAATAGATGGAACTAGAAGTTACATTACCTGGTGAAGGAAAAGATAGAGTGTTTAGGGTTGCAATCAAATGGTTGGCCAAAGTCAGTTTGTATGCTCTTGAAGAAGCATTAGAAGGGCGTTCGAGAACAATACCATTGGACGTTATACAAGCGTTAGACGTTGTGATGAGGCATCTTCCCAGCATGACGTATGTTGTTTGCTTTGTTCCGATTATTTTTTTATTTTCTATCTTGTTTCAATGTAAAATTCATTAGGTAAACTCTTTAATACAAAAAATACTAAAGCTACTGCTTTCCATACTGGCCCTACAGTGTTTTCAGATTGCTAAAATTCATGACATCATGATTCTTTTGCCTCGTCAAACTTAAGTAACAGTTTTGAGTTCAGTGGCATACGAAAGGGTGTTCTTCGAGATCAGACTCTCCCTTAAAGCTCAAATCAGAACTCCAATCATGAAAACTGATGTCCCATCTGTTAAATATTTTTTCATCAAATAATCAATGTTATGTGTGACTCTGTTAAATTAAAATCAAATTATATATGTTTCTGTTTGCATTTTCAAGTATCACAGTTGACTATTTTTAACAAGACACCTCCTTGAATAATTTTTTGCTAGACCTCTGATCGTGATTGAAAGCAAAGTATCTTATTTATATAATGTAATGTATTTCAGAACCAACTTCTACCAGGGTTCGTACTCTCCTTATAAACTCCTGCCTTTTAAGAAAAGAAAAAAAGGGCGCTTAGAACTCCTGAATTTTGCTATTATCTCCTTACAAATTCCTTATTTTTTATTCTACATGGCCTTAAGATTTTCTTCTATCACCAATCAAGATTTTTTTTATTTTTAAATTCTTTTTTAAATTTGTAGATATTAATAACTTAACATACATAAATTAACATTTTATGTGATAGTTAAAAAAGCAACTTCATAGCTAAACAGTGGTTACCAATATTTCCTAGAATTATAATTTTCATAGTGTTTAGAAGAAAAATTCTTAAAATTTGGCAGTTTTCTATGTTTATCAGCTTAGAGTCACACAGAAGTTTTGAAATTGTGCATAAAATTTTGATCCACTTTGAAGATTAATATATTTTGTACAATTTTGCAAAAGGATCCTTAATATTTAAATTGAATTTTCTGTATTGTATGAGTAACCTTGTGTTCTTTAAATTTGCCAAAATCAAAGACAAGCTTCACAGAATTTTTTTTTTTTGTTTAAAGTTTGTCCTTTTGTATCTTATAAATATTTCAATTATTTTGATAGTTGGAAGTTATTTTGGCCTCTACTACTTTCAGTCGTCTTATTATAGTTCTTATTTTAACATGTATTTTATTTTTTAGTCTTTTTTTTTTTGGTTAGGAACTTGTTAGTATGTGTTTTGTTTTTGAGAAAATATTAATTTTCAATCAATTTCGATTTTTATTCATATCCAGAAGAAAATATTTATTAATACCCCCCCCCCCCACACACATTTGAATTTGATTCCAAGTTAGATCAAGTCTAAGAAGCAGTAAATGCATATTTTGCTATAAATTTAGTATGTTTGCATTCAATGTTTTGCAGGAAAGCAAAATAAATAATGAAAGAATTATATCTAATTTTTGGAAATACATTTTAAAACCTCCAACTTTAAACAAGAAACTAGTCTTTAAAAAGTAAAATAAACTCCTTAAAAACTCCTGACTTTTATTTTTCAAAGTTGCTTATGAACCCTGTCTACAGATTCTCGACTTTTTTCTTTCAAATTTTAGTCCATAGAAAGTGCTTAGTTTTCTCCCCTTAAAGTTTAAGAAAATGAGTACAAAACCTGCTAATGTAAATGCTTTTCATGAAGTGCTACAACAGTTGATTGAGATCTTTTTTGCATTGTATTTATATACTTTTAATGAATTTTCAAATTTAAAACTCTAAATTTTTATTAAATTTTGATATTTAGTTGTATTGAATAAACTGATACACCAGGAAAAAGTACCTCTTCAAATTAAATTTTGTCTATTTTTTTTAAAACTCTTATTTGTGATTATTATTTTAGTTCTTTTTTCATTTTCATTTATTGTAAAACTGGATTCAACTTTGGCTGTTAATTTTATATGCCCCAAAGAGTATATTAAAGAGATTTTGATTGTTAACACAGCTGAGCTAGAAGGATGTGATTGTTAAATGAATTGTTTGATTTTCAGATATACTCCTGTTGGCCGATCTTTCTTTTCTTCACCAGATGGATATAATCATCCGTTGGGAGGTGGAAGAGAAGTATGGTTTGGATTTCATCAAAGTGTGAGGCCTAGTCAGTGGAAAATGATGCTCAATATTGATGGTACTAATTATTATTTATTTCTGATTTTTTGGTTCAGGAATATTCTGCTTGTTAAACTAGATCTGTATTTCATTGCTACAAAAGATTAATTGTTTCCAGCTGCAAAACGAAAAGCTGGAAGGAGCTATTCTTTAAATCAAATATATCCTTAAATCAAGGAGCATACACATTCAGTGCAGTGAAATGTATCATAAAATTGTGAAAATCGTTAAATCGGTTATCGTTAAATTGAAGTTATACTGTACTTATCTTTTCTACAGTAATAACATGTTACAACCACATTTTAGGCAGTTAAAACCATCTTACTTCATATATGTGGCATTCATTTTGCAGCTAAAATACAAAATAATTTGTTTACTTTAGTCATGCATTACATTTCTTGATTCAAACTGAAGTAATTCGTCCCGTTCTTTAAAATCATAAAACACCAATTTTTTAATAACATACAAGAAAGTAGTGTGGTATCTACATCATATTTTTTCAATGAAAATCATGCTTTTTTAAAACCTTGTAGTGCATAGTTATGATTATGAACCAAGCATATTAGAATTTAAAAAAAACAAAAAAACATGAAATATTTTTTTTCTTTCCCTTTTACTTTTCTGTATTTTATTTATCAATACTATGTGATGAGCATGAAGAAGTTATAATTGAATGTTATAACAAATAGTTTATTGCTGATACTTAACAGAAAGAAAAGATAGAAATGTTTTTTTTTTCTATGCAGTTTAATGAAATTTTTTGACTTTTTTTTTTCTATTGTTTTTTTCAATTTTATCCTCCTTTTCTTTGTTTGTTTTTGTTTCTAATTCTACAAACTGCTTTCATCTACTTAGTTATCACATTTCTAACATTGACAGAGTGTTAACATTAACAGAGTTTATCATTATTGAAATCGTAGTGATGTATTTTATCACATTGCGAAATAATTTCTCAAATTCTTGTATCTAACTAAAATATTTTATTTCTACCTTCTCAGTATCTGCTACAGCCTTTTACAAAGCACAACCCGTTACCGATTTTTTGTGTGAAGTGTTAGATATTCGAGACATAAATGAGCAGAAGAAGCCGTTAACAGACTCGCAGCGTGTGAAGTTTACCAAAGAAATTAAAGGACTGAAAATAGAAATCACTCATTGTGGTGCTATGAGGAGAAAATATCGAGTTTGTAATGTAACTAGGCGACCAGCTCAGCTTCAATCGTAAGTTTTGAATCAATCGTTAATTTTAAAGCAAAAAGTAGAGTTTGTTTTTGAATAAGAATTTTGAATTCAAATTGCATTTACTTTAATTGTAGATTTCCTTTACAACTTGAAAATGGACAAACTGTGGAATGCACAGTAGCAAAATATTTCTTAGACAAATACAAAATGAAGCTAAGGTGAGTTGTTTCCAATATATGTTATAGTAAGATGTTTTATTTCTTGTTATTGTTATTTTTATTGTTCATTTCAAATTTTCAGTTGGTGATTTTACTTAGTATTGAAAGTTTAAAACTTAAAATCAAGGCTGAATTTTACATAGCATGGTCTTGCAAAGAGCTTGATTCAAAGTAGCTGCTATTACTTATGAAATTTGGGACTTGGATTTGGAAATTAATTTAACAGGTTCCTTCAAAATAATTTGTGTGTGTGTGTGTGTGTTTCTTTTAAATTTTAATTTTTAATTAAAAAAAATCATAAAAACCAAGTCAAGTGCTGCAACCTTAATTGATACACATGAATTTATAAGACATAAAAAAAAAAGCAAATAAAAATATAAAAAATATATAGAGAGAAATGCTGATGCAAAGGATAAGACACAAAGGATTTTCTAATGCAAAATTATATCTAATAGTTGTGGGTATTTTCATTTTATATTTGTATTCAAAAAATTGCTTTAATCTTTTTAGGTATCCACATTTTCCATGTTTACAAGTCGGACAGGAACATAAACATACTTATCTTCCACTAGAGGTATGTTTTAAATTATTGCTTCATTTAAGAAGTGAATCAGATAATTTTGTTTTGTTTAAATCATTTCTAGACGTATTTATCTGTAATTTGATTTTTTTGACAAATACAAATGTCAGAATTGGAGACCTCACTAGTTTTGATTCACTAATGAGCTTACATTAATATTACTGCTAGATATTAATTCTTTTCCCTATGCTGTTGTGTAACATTCAAAGTAATATTGTGTTTGCATGTTAAAACTAGTTATATATGTGTGAGACCATTTGATTAAAACCTTTTTCACTTGCATGTTATCAAGTTCTCCCAAGGTTAGCATGTTTAGTAGGATCTGTTGTGAGCATAGATTGTTTTTCTGTATGAATATGGCTGCATATTTAATCATCAATATTAGGGTAAAAATAAATACTACGAGAAATGAACACTTTTAAGTGCTTGCTGTAGTTAAAAGGCAAAAGAAATATCAATTTGTTTTGTTCCAATGTATGTTTAAGAAAACAAATATATATATATAGCATGAACACTGAAACAATGCACACATTTTTATTAGCAAAGCCAATTTTTTTTATATAAACTTTTTAATTGCATTTATTTATTTATTTATTTTTCTTTTGATAGGTTTGTAACATAGTTGCTGGACAGAGGTGTATAAAAAAGTTGACTGACATGCAAACATCTACAATGATTAAAGTAAGTAATGCGTACCTTATGGAATAAACAAGCATAAGCTTTTTTCTCCTCTGCTTATCTGCTCTTCTCTCTAGTCAAGATGATTCCCTAGGGATTAAGTTGATGAATTTTATTGAATTTTAGTTCTTGAGGTGTACCGAAATTAATATTAACTACAGAGTGGAAATATATTCTTTTACTTCAAAAATGGAAGGAATTTTGTGAAGCCATTTTTATTAGCATCGAGGAAAAAATCCAAATCTTGCTTATAGGTCAAGCCCCTGTGTTGTGACAAAAAAAAATGCTTTTGCTCCAATTTTTAGATTAAACACTTTAAAAAGAAGGGAAATAAAAATAAATGAATATGTTTGAAAAACATGCTATTTTTATACTTTCTTGTAAATTTATGCTGTTATGGTTTTTTTTATTAAGGATTTTTTTTCATGATCATAATTTTGTTAATTGTTACTTTTGAATTTCAATCAATAAGTTTAGCATTATAGCCTTTTTACATTTATTTCTTTTTTTTAATAAGCATAAATTTCCACACAACTAACCATTTGGAAAGTTCTTGAATATAACATTTCTTACATGAAATACACCGCCAGCTCAGTCAATTCCAGCCGAGGACTGCAGTTTCGTGCTTATTAGCACTCATCAGCCCGGCAAAGGACTAACTGAGCTGGAGGTGTAAAACCTCTTAAGGAAGCCAAGAGTGCCAAACAAACTGGTAGCTAATATAGAATTAGCACTGACCAGACGAGTGACCGAAACAATGGTTTGGTTCAACTCGAATATTGCAGGCAAGGCAGGTATATTCAGTACCGAATATAACATTTCTTACTTTTCCACTAGTTGTTCTTTTTCTGTTATTAGTTAGTCTATATTTCTCAATCGAACCTCGCAAAATTATGTCAAGATTTGTGAGTATTTACTTCTTCAGTGTTTGTTTTAAGGAATTTTAATAAAATCTTTAAAATGTTCATGTTTTTAAGTATTTTTTTCACAATACATTTTGAAGGAAAATTATCAGAAGTTCTGTCTTGTGTATAAGTTAACCCCCAACTTTTAACCTCATTTTTTGTGCTAAAGTCTCTACAGTACAGGGCTTTTAAGTGGGTCAGTATATTACATAATGCAAGTAGGTTATTTGAATTTTAAGTAAAGTATATAACTCTAAGGAGTTGTATATTTGTGTTTAGTGCTTTGTTGCACAATGTTAAATTTACTGTAATTCAATTACATAGCTTTATTATTTTATTTTAGGCTACTGCTCGGTCAGCTCCAGATAGAGAAAGGGAAATTAATAATCTTGTTAGCAATACAGGACTGAGTTCTGCTTCAAATCAAGTAAGTGCTTTTTGTTTATAGCTTAATTTTGTATGCTGTTTTTTTTTAGACATTTTCATCTGCTTCTTTCCTATATTATAAATTACACTAAGCTTGAATAAAGAGTTGTTTTAAAAAAAAAATTGAAAAAATAACCACTGAGATATCAAGCACAGTTGTATAATTTAGACACATGTCATAAATTTTGGTTGTTGCAGCAAAGTTGAATTGCTTGTTTTCTCTTAAAACCAAGGTTTATATAGAAATAAAACCTTTTTATTATATGATTGCTTATCATTTAGAAATGTTGAAAAAAATGTTGGCAAATTGCTTTAATATGAAAGAATGTTGTCCAATGTACAAGTGGTGTCTTGTTGAAATATATGTATGATACCACTCTGAACTTGTATTGAAGTGAACCCATTGTCAATGCAGAAAGACAGTGGTGTAAGTATGACATGTAACATAGAGATGACTTGTAACCATGTGCATTTAATTTCGTAGCATAATAATCAGACGTGTATTGTTTAAAATTCTTTTGATTCTTAGAGCTTTACTATTGAGTTTTTAACTAATTTGATACCAAATATTGTAGTCTAGGAATATTCTGTTCTCAAAATTTAACCATAGCTTCTGACGTTGTGATTTTTAGTAATAGGGTCTCATTTCCTGCTTTAAAGTGTAGTTTGTAATAAAGGACTATAAATGATTTTTTTTTTTCAAATTGCACAAACTAATTGTAAAAATTCTGAATTGAGTGAAATATACTTATCCTTAGATTTACCAAACAGATAATAGGTTCTTCATAAACCTATGAGTTAAAATCTTGCATTTTCCATTTTAAAACGTGAATATGAGCCAACACTGAAATGGTCATATTTTCATCATTTCTTTATGCAAGACATTTAGGGAAAGTTTTAAAATTGTTTTAAAATTTTATTTATAACAGTAAAGTAGTTGATGTTAAAAATGCTTTAAATTGTTAATATTAATGCATTAATTGAGTTAGATTATAAATTTTGTTTATGCAGAAGTTTGAAATTCTAGAAAGTTCATACTTGATTTTTTTTTCTTGTGCAGCATTTCCTTTTCTAGAATATTTCTAGGAAACTCCTCTATTTCAAAAACTCAGTAAAGATTTGAGTTGCATTTTGACACAATAAATATCATATTTGAAGTGACATTTTAGGTCTTTTTGTACATTTATGTTAACTAGCTTAACAATGGTCAAAAAATTTAACAAATAATTCCATTATTTAGGTTAGGAGGGCTGATTTCAACAATGATCCATATGTTCGAGAATTTGGTCTTTCCATTAGCAATACCATGATGGAAGTCCGAGGTCGAATATTACCACCTCCTAAACTTCAGTATGGTGGTCGAGTGAGTATTAATATTGTTTGTATATTTCTCTTCATTTAAAATGGCTGAATCCTGTTAATTTTTAAATTTAATTCAAAAAAATTAATTTTAAATTGAAGGCATAATATGTTCACCTTTAATGCTTACACAGGGGCTAAACTTCTGGGTGGCATTCCTCCCGTCGAAACATTTCCGATCCCCTCCATGCAAATAGGTTAGGTAATAGCCTGGACTATAAGTACATTTAATTGCTAGCAGTGTTGAAATTTACCACACTGCAGCTTGTCATTAAGCATGGGCTACAAAAAGACCTTACTTACATCACACATAAAGCAATGTTCAATGCCGTAGAATTGTTTTAAAACTCCGGATTATTTACAAGTTTTGTTTATAATAATTCATGTTTTCATGAATCATTAATTTTATGCTTCTTGTCTTTTTTTTTTATATAGAAAACACTCAGACTTAATATTTTTGCCTTGGCCATCATAGTCTTATAAACATATTGTATCCTAGTTGATACAAGCTTTCACAATTAGCAAACTGTTTCAGTAGTTTTGGATTTAATTATGTTTTTTAATTTTGTTCTAATGGAATCCATCTTACATGTTTCAAGTCTGTAGTGTTTAACATAATATTTTTTTTTGTTTATTTGACTTATTTTGTCCTATTTTAAATTTTCTTTTGCAACCAGTTTTGTGTTTTAACAGTCAAAATAAGAAATCTTTGCAGTATAAACGTGCCTTTAAAACTGCAGAAATCCACTACTTTTTTAAGGACAAATGATCAATTTTCTTAATAACAAACAAAAACTTTTGTTTACATTTCAGAAATGCCCACTTTATCAGTAGTTGATTAAATGTACTGCTAAGATATAAAGTCGTGTGTACGTAAGATAGTGTTTTTGCTTTTTGTGAAAAATGTTGCCGTTGCAGAAACCCTGCTACATCTATAAGTTAATGCATCCTGAAGTAGACCTATAACTTTTCTTTAAAATTTTTTTACAACGGTTAATTTTAAAAGTGTGGATGCGCCTTTTATTTAATGATGGTTGAACTTAATTTCATAAGTACTTTATTGCATACATAGAAACTAAGTGCCGAATTCGCCATGAAAATTACTGTTCTTCTTTAGTACACTTGTCTAAAAATGAAATACATGTTTGGTTGAGATTTGATATATTTATTGAGTGATAAAGCAAGATTGTGAACTTTGAGACTGAGATTATAAGAAAAGGATTATTTGTCAAGGAGTATTTCTAGTTTTTCTACCTCCCAAAAATTTCTGATCTTTGTACATTAAACCTACAAATTAAAATTTTGAATTTTAGCCCCTGATGTAAATCTGTACATATACTTGAAAATATATTTCAAATGTTAAAATAAGGTTTTACATGATGTTGATTTGAATTCATCTTACTTGAATGATTTGCATATAAATAGATACTTATTGAATTGATAATTAGTTTTATTTTGAAGAGATAAGTGACATAATTCTAAAGTCTCTCTCCTACTGAAAATGAGAGAGTATGCTAAGGTGCTCAAATATTGCAAATATATGTTGAACACAGTTGTTTCAGTTACAAGGAACTTCTCTATCAATGCAAAAAGATGCAAGTTTCAGAATGAGGAAATGGTTCAAGTGATGGACCAAATGGTTTACTAAATCCTGAAGCTTTCACTTGTAACACTGAAACGTATGCATACTACATATTTTGTAATAATTGTACATAATGAAATTTATTTCCCTTTGTTTATTTTCTGCTCAAAGGTAAATGCTTATTGCTAAATTCTTACTGTTCCGGAACTTTTAACCAAAATGTTCTTAAGCTCAGATATTTCTTTGGATGATGTCCGAAATGGGCTTGATGTGGTGGGAGTCAGGTGCTCTTCCTAGAGTATCAGATTAAATATCACACTCAAAGTTAAGTCTATAGTGACTTAAATTAGTGTTCAAGATGACATATATCCGAAAAAGTATTGCAGGTTACCCATCACATTATTAGAAGACAAGTTTGCTACTCTAGTAAGTGTTCAAGTGGTCTATGTATTGTAAAGAATATTTGCAGATTGCCCATCCAATCTGTTATTTACAATTAACAGTCATGACTGTTAATTTCCTTACTGAAAAAAGTGTGCTATTATAGATAAATGAACTGTTGTAAATCATTGATATTTTTAATGTTTATCCTGCAAGATGATTTCAAGAGGAATTCCTTATAAATTTAACCAAATTTCTTAGATGCAACTGCTCCTTTAACCATTTGAAGAATTGCCTGATAAAAATTAACCGTCAGATTTTTTCTCAGGAGCTCCTTGCCGTAAGCATGCACTGATTTAAAAATTGTCTCATCAGGTTACTTTCCTCTAATACTTAAATACTAATACAGACAATAGTAGTCTTGTAACTTTTTATTTATGCTCTAAACTAACATTTACTCTGATTTTAAATAGTTTGTTAGTCATTCTAGATAGTTAGGCTGCTGAGTATAATGTAGCAGGCTTAAGTACCTGAATTATCTACTGGATTAGGATCTATGTGACTTTGTTACTGTACAAGGTAACGTGCATTTACCTAACTTAATTCTCAAGTTGTTATATTTGAAACTTTATCATTGCAAGAAATATTCTATTGGAATTGACTCTGTTACTGACCTATTTATTGGATTCCAAAAGTTTATTTGTTCAAGTGCACCTAAAATATTTGTTGCACTCTTGATAAAGTTGATTAACCGCTTTTTTCCTTTTTAGAAGAAATTCAAAACTGCACTATTTTATTTTTAAATTTACGCCATGTAAAAAGAGGAGTTTTATGTACTTAAAAGTTTTTAACGGAGAAATCTACTGAAATAGTTTTTTCTTCAAAAGTTATGATGCTGATTTGGTAAAATTGTAATTTATTTTAACTCCAGCGTTCAGTTAAGAAACTCTAAATTTTCAAGAAGGTTTTTTTTCTATCAAGATCCAGAAATAGGGCTTTTTTAGTTTGATTTCCTGTTCTCACCCATAGATTTCCCCTCCCTTAGCATCACTTGTATAATGCCAACTGTAATTACATTTCATTTCAATGCATATATATGTATAATTTACTATTATTATTATTATTATTTTTTCTGTTAAATACTGTTATTGATATTATTTTTAATTGTTTTGTTTTTATGTCTCAATGTTGCATTCTTTTTAGCAATATTAAACGTCTTTCAAATTTGAGATTTATTTTCCTTAGTCATAAAAGTTAGAAATTGTTATATCATTCTTGTAAAATTAAAGCATTTAGAGTATTTAATTTGAGGAATCAGCCATTTTATTTTGTATGCATCTTGAATTACTTCGAATTACATTTTGTGCATATGTGATTTTTAAGTCTTTTGATTCACAGACCAAGCAACAAGCAATCCCAAACCAAGGGGTTTGGGACATGCGAGGCAAGCAATTTCATACTGGAGTGGAAATTAGAGTTTGGGCCATTGCTTGCTTCGCTCCTCAACGCACGTGTAGAGAAGATGCCTTAAGGTAAATTCCATTTTTTTTTTTCCTTTTCGTATTTTTTGTTTTTGGAAAGGGAAGAATTCTTAAGGAGGGGTAAAGACATAGCTTCATGGTTTATTTAAGATTTCAAAACGTATTTTAAAATTCCATATATCGCACACCTAATACCCGCACGTCAAAAATTGTCAACTTTGAGTTATATACATGTCCCTGGTGCCCTTTTATTAGTTCTATTAAAATCCAAAACAGCTAAAAACAATTTTTTTTAAACCTTATTTTTGAAATGTGTCTATGTGTTACTATATTATAAAAATTTAAGCTAAGGCGCATTACTTTTAAAGTGATTTTTCTCAAAAAGTAGTTTTTTACAGATGTGGTATTATGGTTGTATGTTGTGTATGCACAATGTGTGATTTTCAAGTCAAAATACAACAGGAAAGCTCTAAAAGACTTAAGTAACATATTTAGCATATGAAATTTGGGAACATTTTTTTTTTAGAATCCTGATATAGTTTTTAGAAAAAGAAAAATATTAATTTGTTTCTTATACTTGTTTTAGGGTTTGCAAATTCTTAAAATGATCTTTTTTTTGTCCTTATATTTTTTTCTTCATGAAAATGTCCCTAAAGTTTCTTTAACTACTAAATTTTAATCTAAATATAGCTCAATTTGGGCTCTGTGGGGAGTGTATCTAGATTCAGAACATGGGAACCTCTCAGCTATTAAAAAAATCGAAGTCCAAAGACTTCGCACTTTGAGTGAATTTAGAACACTGTAACCAAAAGAAAATTGTTCAATAGTGGAATGTTTGAATTTTGGTAAATATTAAAAAGTATCCGATAAATCAAGCCAAATATTTAATGCTTATTTTTATTGCTTATACATTTCAAAAAAAGAAAAAAATAATAATAAATTTTACTCATGTAATACTTGAAAGCTTCTGTATCCCTTTTTTTTCCTTTCAAATCTTGAATGATATTGATCAATGCAATATGCAAGTCTTGTAGATTATTACATAACGTATAACATCCACGCAACTTCTCAAAAAATGATGCGCTTAATATATTGTATTTATTTTAGGAACTTCACCCAACAGCTTCAGAAAATTAGCAATGATGCTGGCATGCCTATTATTGGGCAACCTTGCTTTTGTAAGTATGCGACTGGTGCAGAGCAAGTAGAACCGATGTTTCGCTACCTCAAGTCTACATTCCAAGGTTTACAACTAGTCGTCGTAGTTTTGCCTGGGAAAACCCCTGTTTATGGTATGTAAGATTTTCTCTTAGAAGAATTTATCTTTGTAAATATGAGTGTGTAGCGGTAAAAAATCTTAAGTTGTCAATTTTTGGACGCATTACTATTGTTTTGCTGTTTTAAAGTTGTTTTTAAGTTTTAAAATTTGTGACTCATCACTTATTCTTAATGTGAACACTTATTATCATAGGTTGATGCCAGCATATTTTGAATAAGGGGCATTCCACGGTATTTTTGACATTATGTAGAGTCCGTAACGTGACCTTTTTTTGCCATAACTTTTTAATTTACCTTTTGATTTGAAAATTATTTTAATTTGAGCTGGTGTGTTGGTAGGAAAAGATCAAAATAAAATAATATGCTAATCAAACAGTAAATTAAAAAGTTATGGCAAAAAAGGTCACGTTACGGACTCTACATAAATGTCAAAAATACCGTGGAATGCCCCATAAGTTTTCAATCAAGTTCTCTTAAACATTAAGAACTTAGGAAGATGTCTCTTATTTCTACTATGCAAGGGCTTTGTCGCCATTAGAAATGAAATCTAAGACATTTTAGAAAGACATATCGGAGTGTTCTTATTCAAAGGAAAGAATTCCAAATTTTGTGCTCATTATATGCTGAGATTTTTGAAATTCCAGACTTGTAGTATTCTGTTATATTTAATTATTTCAAAACTAGTGGTCAGAAAAACAATATACTTTATGCTCAATTCTAAAATTATTTCGTATGAATTTATTTGACGCTGTTAAATACATTATTTCATAATATATGGCTGAAGTAGAGTGAAGTAAGAGGTGGATGGGGAAAAAACATCCGTAAGTTTTTTCTTTTGCTCTTTGCACAGGATCTGACATTATTAATCCCTACAACAATTGTTTTCAGACCTAATGTTCTTTCAACTGTTTTGAATGAAATAATTTTGCTTAAGAAAGTTCTAATACTTCATACAGTCTTCACACCTCTTTCCTTTGTATAATTATTTGATCAAATTGCATAGTTGACTTGTTTTTGGTTATTGCAACAATACTGATGCACACCTTCTTTGAACTGTTTAGCTGAAGTTAAAAGAGTTGGTGATACAGTCCTTGGAATGGCCACCCAATGTGTTCAAGCTAAAAATGTTAACAAGACATCGCCTCAAACTCTATCTAATTTATGTTTAAAAATAAATGTCAAGTTAGGTGGCATCAACAGTATACTTGTTCCAAATATAAGGTATGTTTTAATTTTTTGTTTGAAAATTTTATAAGTAATGTTTGTTTAATGTAAAAATATTTTAGTATCACACAGTTGTGTTGAATTGGTGGTAAAAGATACTTCATGTGTGCTGTTGAGGTATTGTTTGTTTGCTTTTTATCGTCAAAGTGAATTCTTTTTTGGCTCCCCGCTGATTGTTTCATGATGTGCATTAGTGGAATGTGCGACGAAATATCAGGGTCTTTAAAAATGACACTTAACTTTTTTTAACTATAAAAATATATCATCTTGCATAATTCTTAAGTGATGTAGCACTTAAAATGACAACAAAAGTTCTATAGTATTTTTGCAGTCTTTTTTTTTTTTTTTTTTCAATTCTTCACCAGCACTTGAAGATATAAGTTAAACCAAGAAGTATAAGTAAACAAAGATATAAGTTAACAAAGTGTTCTCATTTCTATTAATGAAAACTGCTCAACATCAATTAATTAATCAGTTTTTTTTCTGTGCCCTAAATTTTCTGTTGCAAAAGTCTAATATATTTTTTGCCATTTGTTCCTTAATATTATGCGTACATTAGTATCAAGCAGCATTTATTCTTTGTTATGTTGATATCAATTTTTTTTTATATTTTAGACCAAAAGTGTTCAATGAACCTGTGATATTTCTCGGTGCAGATGTTACTCACCCGCCTGCTGGAGATAATAAGAAACCTTCTATAGCAGCTGTAAGTATTAGGAGTTTTACCACTTTTTATAAAGCAACGAAATTATTTCTCATCGTACAAAATGGGGGTTTGGAATCTGTTACTGGTATTAGCTGTTATTTAAACGAAATTAATGACATCTTGTTCAACTAAAACTCTTGTAACAGTTTATTAAACTAATTAAAAAATAGGGTGTAGTATTTCCCTTTCATTTAGTTACTTATTATTTAAGCAAACAAAGTTATTATTTTATTATGACATTCTTAGGCTAAGATGCCTATGGCTGGAAAGTTCTTTATGCATGAAAAATACCTATTGATTTTAACAAAAGAAAATTTATTTTAGAAAGAACTATGTATGCAAGTATAATGTCGTGAGTATAAAATTATCGTACAACAAAGCAAACTAATAAACATTTAAATGTTATAGAGACTGTTATACTTTTTGGATCATTTAAAATTTGTGGAAAAAAAAATTGAATCATCTTTTATCTTGTGTTATTGAAATTAAAATTTATTTTCCTGCAAAATAAATTATGTACTCTTGTCTTGCTTTTAACCATCAAAATTTACCATTATCTATTGTAAATAATTTTTTAAATTAACTCTGTTGTGTCACTGAGCCTCTAGTACATGAGTTTGATTCAAATATTATTGAATTAAAATAAATCATCGTAATTTTTATTTTATTTACTTTATGCTATTCGCAACTCCAGAGCTCGAATACGCTACCTTGCGGATATTTACAAAACTGCCAAAAAAACTAAAACATTGCATTCCACGTGTTCATTTTGATCAAAACAAACAGTTTGTTATGTGTATTTTTTTTTTCATTTGCGTAATTCATCATTTGGAATCGTCATTCGCAACAGCGTAACATCAAAACTATCTGATATAAACTGTGAGTACACATTTTTTTTATCTTGTTCTGAGTGAATTTGAATAAATATCAAGTTTTTCAATTTGATGAAAAAAAGCGAACTTAACAACATTGACTGGACACTAGGGCCATGCTGAAAAATTACTCTTTTCTTTAACCTAATTCCACTTAAATGATTTAAATAACCTTTCTTATTACAGCATCCAACTGAAATGGACAGTATGCAAATAAATTTTCTTGAAAATATTTATTGCAGAACAGATTGAAAAATCCAGAATGAACGTTAAGAATTTGAACAATAAAAAAATAAAAGTTTGGAATTTTTATCGCTAAAATATCGCACTAACTTAACTTTATTGCTCTGCAAAAGCTGTCATTATTGGTGGAAGAGTTTCGCCAAAAATCTGTTTATAGGGTTATGGTTTTAAAATTGTGTGAAAGAATAATGTATCTTGACAAGATTTCGCATATCAGTTAAATCATTTCCATGACAAATGAATTAAATGCATGATGATTTCTTTTGATATCCAATCATATAGTCATAGAAATAAATTATCTAGTGTTAAATGTTACTCTTGACAGTCTGTCATGCATGTGTACTATGTGACAAAAATGTCAACAAATGCCGGAAATGTCACAAATCTGGACATAATATGTACTAATGGTATAGAAAAAACGATACAAAATGAAAATGCTGTTTGAAGCAAACCGAAAATTTATGAATACCGACTTCAACATCGTGAAAATGGCTGCTTCAGAACAACGTACTGTGTGTTCTGCATTAATTTTTTACTTTCGTAATACTTTTTGATTTCTAATCTCTTTCTACATGGGTCAGAATAACCAAAAGACTTTGAACAATCTTTTCAAATGAATAAAGAAAAAAAATCATGCATGCGAGCAAAAATTTCTCTCATTTCCTAAGTTTAGAAGCAATTTATACGTTACAGCGTGCATTTGTTTGTTTTTTCATCCACCATTAGACTGACTGCAGCGTCCCCTATAGTTTGTTGGAGTTGCGAATTAGTACATAAAACTGAATTTTCTATTGCAGGTTGTTGGCAGTATGGATGCACATCCAAGCAGGTATGCAGCTACTGTAAGAGTTCAGCAGCACAGGCAAGAAATCATACAGGATCTGGCATCTATGGTGAAAGAATTGCTCATTCAGTTTTATAAATATACCCGGTTTAAACCAAATAGAATAATATTTTATAGAGATGGTGTTTCGGAAGGGCAGTTTCACCAGGTACTGTGACTTTTTTTGAAGCATGTAAATTGTTTTAATTTTAACATTGTTCAAGTTGTAAAATTGAATATATTTGTGTGATTAACAGTGTTTCTCTTGTAAATACTTAATTTAGTCTGCACTTTTATTTCACTTGTGCCCAAATTTTATCTTTAAAGTACATAGTCTCATTTGCAGACAAATTTCATTTAACAATCAAGATAGTTAAAGCTCTGCATATTTCAATCTGCAGATGTAGGGCATGTGATATTCTTTTAAAACAATTTTTTTTTCAAGGGTTGTAAAAAATAACAAAATTAAGTGATAAATACTTAACCGCAAAAGTAGTTAAATTGTGATATTTATCAAGATTTTTTTAATGTGTATTCAAATTTTTATGTGTTCAGTGCTCAATTCAATTTTTAACCAATATATTAGCTCTCAGCGTTCAAAGACAATACAAGATATCTGGAATTCATTGCAAGAAAGAAATTGGAAACAAGCTTCAGAATAACCTACTGTGTTTCCTCAAAGATACAAGCTGATCAAAAAAACAAGTTCTAGCTTTTTTTTTTTTTTCTGGATAGATCAAATTTTAGTCACCCCTAAAATAAGCATTAGTTACAATTGTCAGTCAAAAGAATGCTTTATGAAATTAGTCAGACAAGCCTCTCATTTACGTGAAGTACACCGCCAGCTCAGCCATTCCAGCTGAAGACTGCAGTTTTGTGCTTATTAACTCATCAGCCTAGCATAGGAAGTTACTGAGCTGGAGGTGAAATACTGGAAAAAAAGAAAAACTTATTTATCAATCAACTGGGTGCTTTATTCCTAAATGACCAGGCGCAGATGCAGCAAATGTCCAAGTTTGAACCGAAACGAACGGATATGCTTATGAGTAGGATGTTCAGTGCTTTTTATATATGAAGAGCTCGGGGCAAGAACGTGACGTGCCACACTTTTGAAAAAAATGAGTTTTGTTCTAAATGCTGCTTTATAATTGAAATAAACATGACAGTGGATTATGTCATTGTCAGATAAACGTATCTGGTTTTAGTATTGCAATAGAATGTATAATATCTATAACAAAATATTTAGATTTTTTTCTATGGCCTACCAGAAAAAAACTCATGTGGCATATCTCATTCTTGCCCCGAGCCCTTCATATATCATGATACAAATGACTGTTTAGCATTTACTATGTTCCAAAAGACAAATGCATGCAAGGACGGATCCAACTTTTTGTGTTGAAGAGAATCATTCTAAAATATGACCATGCAGGGGTCTGTCCAGGATTTTTTGCAGGGTCCGTTTTTTTGTGAAAAATCAAATAATTTTGTGAAAAATGAATCAATTTTGTGAAAAATAAAATTATTTTGCAAAAAAAAAAAAAATGTTAAAACAAAATTTTAGAATTTAGAGATGGCACAAACTGCATCATTTAAACTTAAAGTTGAGTGTTTTTGTTAGGCATAAATGCCTGTTAATAACAACAGTAAACAATCCTATCTCATCACCTCACAACACCAAGAGTAAAATAATGTTTTTCCTTACTTATAATGTATTACCAATCATTCTGCATGACTGGGGTAAAAGATTCTTATCAGCACTCATGTTCGCTCTTCGATCATCTCGTCGTTGTAGGCGGTCGCTCGATCGGTATGCGAACTTGCTTGTTCGCACTTTATTAGAAATGATGAGCTGGACTTAGCTTATTTCCCAATGGGTTTACTTCATAGAAGTTTTTAGTCAATAGTCATGCAGTTTGCATTGCAGTGTTAGTTATCTCATGCAAAAGTAGCATGTGGAGAGATTATGTTGTTAGTATTTATTTTTATCATTTACAGCGTGTTTTAACTATTTACATTATTGTTTAAATAAACTTCATGCAAGTTAGAAATAGTTTATTAAGTCTTATTTCCGAACTCACTCTGCTAGTATCAAAGAAACATTGGGGAGATATTATTAGATTAGAAATTCTCCCCAACAGTTTTCCTCTTCTATATCGAGAATATCATTCTGGAGTGTTTTTATAGTAATTGGGGGAGGGGGAGGGGCGGCATCGCTCTCTCAAGAATCAATATTTATCGACCATTCTACATTATGTTAAATTATACTAGAAATATTTCTGTACAGTATTTAAAATAACTGTAACAAAAAAAAAAAAAAAACAGACAAGGGTTCAGCATTTAACTTTTTGACCCGAGACACTTTTAAAAAGCACAGAATTTTGTTTAAAACTTATAATTTCCATGATTTTAACAAAAATAAAAAGAGATTTTATTTGTTTACCTCTTGACAAAGCGTACTAAACATCGCAATTTTGAAAAATCTGATTCCCATAGCGAATGCAAAGAGATCGTAATTCTCGAAGTGAAGGCATCAAAAATATAAAAACGGCTTGTACAAGAAATATTTTTGATAAAATTATTTTAAAACTGCATTTTAGATTCCTATGATAAACATATCATTGATATCTGGACACAGTTAAAGCAAAAAAAAACAAAAACAGATTAAACCATCGATTCAGCATTTTAATTTTTGACTGATAAAAGAAAATGGAATTTTGCTTTAAAAAACTTGAAATGAGAGTTCTAACGAAAATAAAGAGACTTTTCATTTATTTGCATCCTAATAAAGCCAAGTAAAAAAAACGGTAATTAAAAGAGTTTATTTAATGTTAATCATCCTTGTTAGCATCGAAAAATTAAACCCATATAATTTTCTCCCAAATTAACAGTTAAACATCGCACTTCGCTGATATATATTATTATTGTTTATTAAATCATGAGCAGGGAGAAAAGTGCTTACCAACGCCTTTTCAGAAAAGTTTACAACAACACTGCTGCTAAGTAGCTGTGATAAAACAAACAAACAAAATTATTTAAAACCAAACTTATTTTCAACCAGCTTAATTTCTTTCTAAGAAACAAACAACAAGCATTATATTTATTTAGCAGTAGCAATTATTTATCGCTTGCAAGAACATTGCAAGAGTGGGTGCTGTTTTTTTTTGCAAAATTAGCAGATTTTGAATAAGTTTTCAAAAAAGGTTTCAAAAGTTATCGGTTTTGTACATGGAAATATGCCTTATTTTGCTTTCAGATTTGCTATTTCAATAAACAACTGGTGAAAGATCCAATCTTGTTAATCAGAATTTTGTGAAGGGTCCGTTTTGTTTGAACAGGATTTTGTGAAAGGTCCGTTTTGGTTGATTGGATCTTTGTGAAGGGTCCATTAACGGACCCAAATATCCTCTGGCCAGACCCCTGCCATGTAAAAGAAAAGGTAACTGTAACATTCCGGCAAACAAAAAGTGGTATTGTGACTCTCCAAGGGTAATCGCCTACAAACTTCTTTCTTTTTAACTTCGCCAAAGTGGACTAAAATTGTCTTTTTGAAAATTCAGTTTCAAACCTCCATTCCTTCCCCCACCGTCATCAAAGATGGCTTACACTTGGGTTTTTAAGGGATTCTATTGCAAACATTGAAGGTGCAGATTCCCACTAGCAATTTTCCCCATCACCCCTCCCTTGTATTCCTGTCTCTGTTTGAAGAGAAGAAAGATACACACACTAAATGAAAAGTTGGGCACCCATAAGCAAAAGAACTTGGCTTCCAAAATTGTGTTTGAGCACAGTAACAGAACTTAATCAATATAAATTTTCACAATACCTGCTCATTGTACTAATTTAAGTGTTTTTTTTTATTCAGTAATAGCACTAGAATTTGTTTTAATTTCTAATATATGTATATTATATATATCTATATTTCTTCAGGTACTTACTCATGAGCTTTTGGCTGTTCGGGAGGCATGTATGAAATTAGAAGCTGATTATAAACCCGGGATCACGTTCATAGTTGTACAAAAACGGCACCATACTAGATTGTTTTGTTCTGATAAAAAAGAGCAAATCGGAAAAAGTGGCAATATACCAGCTGGCACTACTGTTGATGTTGGCATCACTCATCCAACTGAGTTTGATTTTTATCTTTGCAGTCATGCTGGTATACAGGTGAATATTTAAAGTTATTACTATAGTGTACATATAGATATTACAAGTATGATGATTAGGAAATGTAATGAAAAACTGAAGCATTAAAGAACAACTACATCTAATGAAGAAAAAAAAACATAATTTTAGAATTAAACAATTGCAAAATCTAAAGGTACATTAAAGGCGAACATTCCTTATTAATTTGTGAACAACGAAGTTCAGCATTCAGAGTTTAAGTGATTCAAGTCTATGAGGGAGAGTTTTGAGGTAATTATGTTTTAAGTATACTACCACTTAAATCCTGAATAAATGTAGATTTTAGTTTTATTGTTTTAGTATGAACATTAAATAAATACAAGACTTAATTTTATTATTTTTGTGGCAGCTCGATTTTTTAATTAAAGTTTATTGGACTTGAGTGAATAACAATAAGAGGGACTTGATTCACTTAGCTCTGAAAATATATACAGTAGAGTCTCGAAAATCCGAGTCTCAAAGTTCCAAGGTTCCGCTTAATTTGAAGTGCTTTGTTGTTATTTTTAAGATATACTTTTGAAAGACAAAAAATGTTTCAATCTGAAAATTGAAATATTTTGCTATGTAGAATTTCTAACAACATACAATAAAGTAATAAAAATATATTGAAGGTTTATGTCATAACACGTGCCAAGGGCATGAAACATTCATTGACTGTTAGAGATGCATTAAGAGCATCTCTAACAGATGCATCGCTCTTTCAAGTATCAATATTTATCTAACATTCTGCATTATGTTAAATTATACTGGATATATTTCTGTACAGTATTTAAAATAATTGTAACAAAAATATAAATAAATAAAACAAAATTCAGAATAGGGTTCAGCATTCAACTTTTTGACCCAAGACACTCTTAAAAAGCACAGAATTTCGTTTAAAACTTTTTATTTTAACAAAAATAAAAAGATATTTCAATTGTTTACCTCTTAACAAAGCGTAATAATCATCAAAAATCTGAAAAATCGGATTTCCATAGCGGATGCAAAGAGATCGCAATTCTCAAAGTAAAGGCATCAAAAGTATAAAAAGGGCTTGGAAAAGAAATATTTTTGATAAAATTATTTTAAAATTTCATTTTAGAGTCCTATGATAAACATATCATTAATATCTGTGGACACAGTTGACCCAAAAAATAAAATAAAATAAACCATCTATTCAGCATTTGATTTTTTGACTCATAACAGAAATTAAGAGACTTTTCATTTATTTGAATCCTAATAAAGCGAAGTTAGCTTGAAAAAAGAACAAAATATGATTCTCATATCGGATGTTAAAAGATTGCATTTTTCAAAATGTAGACATCTAAAGAAAAAAAAACGGTAATAAAAAGAGTTTATTTAAAGTTAATCATCCTTGTTAGCATCAAAAAATCAAAACCCATGTAATTTTCTCCCAAAATAACAATTAAACATCGCACCGCATCGTAAAAACGCAAATATTGACAAGCTGGCAAAATGATGAGAATATTTTCTAATCAAGTCATTATAAAGGTTCAACGCCAGACGCTAAGTGGTGATAATTTTGAAGTTGGTAACCCTATCTGAAGCGATCATATTTTTTCCTCACCCTTACTATCCCTTTGCAGTTCTAAGTTCATTTCGCAGATATATATTATTATTGTTTATTAAATCATGAGCGGAGAAAAGTGCTTACGAATCCCTTTTGAGAAAAGTTTACAACAACACCGCTGCTAATTAGCTGTGATAAAACAAACAACCATTATATTTATTTGGCAGTAGCAATTATTTATCGCTTGCAGGAGCATCCCAAGAGTGCCGTTTTTTTTTTTTCAAAATTAGCCGATTTTTTATAAGCTGATCCCTCTAATATGACTTAAAAAAAGTTCCAAAAGTTATTGGTTTATACACAGAAATATGCGATATTTTGCTTTCAGATTTGCTCTTTCAATAAACAATTTGTGACAGATCCGATCTTGTTTATCAGAATTTTGTGAAGGGTCCGTTTTGTTTGATCGGGATTTTGTGAAAGGTCCGTTTTGTTTGATCGGAATTTTGTGAAAGGTCCGTTTTGGTTGATCGGATTTTTGTGAAGGGTCCGTTAACGGACCCAAATATCTTCTGGCCAGACCCCTGGTATCGCATTGTCATTATTATGTGGTAAATTACTTACACAGTTCATGCACACTACCAATAATCTACGAAAACAGTGCAAATTGTTGAATAACAAAATGAATGATAGAGAGGAACAGTATCCCTTCCATCCCTACTATGTATTATTTGAAGGTAATGCTTACTGTTTGAAAAAAAATGTTGTTGATCATCGTTTTCAAATGCAGACGTCTCCTTGCTATAAATCAGTTATAACACTTTCCAGTAAGTGTTCAGCGGTTGAAAGCATACAGTGGTCTTTTGTAAAAATCCCCTCCTCTCAACTGGCTCGATTATGGGTCCTTAGAAAAATTTATCTTACTTTAAAACTATATTCTGTTACTCTTTTAAAGGGAGAAAAATAAAACGAGCCCATTAGAATAATCTAATGAATTGGAATATACTATTTGAAAAAACCACGATAGAGTAAAGCCAGAAAAGTTGAAGCGCAAAGTAGCAAGGGAGCCTAATTTTGTTGGATGGTAAGGTATGATTGAAATTAAATCTTACCAAACAACGTGATACATTTAGCAGAGTGTGAAATTCGAGTTCATAAATCAATATGACTGAAGACAAGAAGTTTAGTAAACATCAATTAGTTTATTACAAGATAAAAATATAATATATGACTTTAATAAAGTAAATAAGAAAGTATAACATTATTGCAATTATCCCATTGACCTAGACAACTAAGTTAGTTTAATTCCTAACTGACCCAACTTTCCTTCATGAAGGAACCAAGTCTTCAAAGGACAACCAACAATCTACTTCAATTAAACATAGATTAACAGCTGAAGCTTGCTGAACAAACAGCAAGTTGGCTTGCCTGAACTAAGACAACGCGTCGAAGCTGTGCAAGAAGTGAGAGTGAGATCAACTGATAATAGCCACCACTTATATCCCCAATCTCATTAGCATATTATCACTCCGATGCTACCTGATCGGTGATCTTCAGTGATCAAGCCCGAAGTGTGTGCAAGTGACGTCATTTGTTCTAGAAGGATCGACGTCAGGGGTTTTCCCGAAGTAGTGATCATGGGCAACGCCCACCACACGTGCCTTTTACTATTCTAAGACTACTTATGTCACGGATTCTAGCATTCGTTAAGGAACAATGACATGAAACATCCAAAGATCTAAAGGTTATCTAATATGAAAGAATAACGATAATTAATCTTCACTTAAGTAGACGACATACTATGTCTATCAAATTTTAAATATTGTCTTGTAATTTATCAACAAGGGTCAAAGAAAAAATAAGCAGTCAGAGATGAAATCAATATGAGACATATGTGTTTCATTTCAGTAGGGCTCGACCGATGGCATTTTTTGGCCGATGGGCCGATGCCGATTGTTGGCCGATTGTTCAAAGGTGGCCGACGGCCGATTGTTTTCTCCAAATGGCCGATGGCCGATGTCGTTGGCCGATGGCAAAAAAAAGAAAATAGTAATAAATTGATAAGACTGTTAGGGATTTAAAGGATCATTGATTCATTTCACTTTACTCCCTTTCTACGAATAAGGAATTGTAATTATGAAAAAAAAAATCAGACTTCAACCTAAATTTCTATTTTACAATCACCCAATTTAAACTTCACAAGTTTTTTCGGCACATCTGTACATGATTATGTACCTAAGAATATATAGATGACCGAAATCTTCATTTTGAACGCCTCCTTAGTTAATTATCGCAAATTCTCTTGTGATGTCTTCATGCGCATAAACTAGCGTCACTCAAAAACGTTATGAAATAGTAAGTTGAAAGCTCATACATACGTAGTATGATCTAAAAGTTCGAGGACAAGTTGTATAAAACCTTACCCTGAATAGTTCACATTACTGAAGTACATCTATCTACAAAATAGTCACCTTGAACGACTATGCACTTCTGCCAACCTTCATATAGCTTTTAGAAGGACTCCTGGAAGACATTTATCGCAACCTCCTGTAAGGCCTCTTGCGCTGCTGCTTCAACTTCATCGTGGGGAAGAAGGCGATTTTCATGTTGAGGATGCACGGTTCGATTGGTCAATACTCTGATATGACAAACAAATAACATAACGTTTCGTCGGACTTAGCTCCGTGTGACTTTTACCTGTTCCCAACAAAAAAACATTTGCATAGACGCCGCTTTCTTCCGTCAGGAGAAGAGAATGCTGCATCACAGAAGGTAGCAAAAAATGGCTTCCAGGAGTGTTACCAAAAGTTATATGAACACTGACAGAAGTACATAGTCCCTCAAGGTGACCTTTTGAAGGTGGATGTGCTTCGGTAATGTGAACTATTCTGTAGAAGTTTTTATACAGCTTGTCCCCTGAACTTTTGGATCGTACTACGTACAATCTGTAGTTATGTTTCTCCTTTTTTGACTGCTGTCTGATGGAAGACAAAGAACAACAGCCAAAAAATTAAAGAAAGAAAGAAAAAAAAGGGAAGAAAAACAGAGACTGTTTAATAACCAATTGTGTTTTTTTTTTAAATTGAACATATAACTAAGATTTCGGTAATATCGTAATAATGTATGAATTTAGGTACACTAAACATAGTTAAAAATCATTAAATTATGTTGTGGAATCATTCAAAAAACAAATTAAAAATAAAACTATGAAACCGTGAACAAATTACGCAATTCACGTGGAAAGATTGCACGTAAACATTTTTTAGTCATCAAATTAAACAAAAAAGGTAACAGATAAATTACACTATTAAATCATAATAGGAATATTTTTACACTTATTTAAAATTTATGAATAGAAAAGATTGCATTTTTCATAAAAGCTATAACAGTGACATAAATTTTGCGGAAAAAAGAAATAGCCATGAAAAGAGCGAGATTCTTAAAACGCGGCTACAATAAACAAACTTAATATTTATACCAAGTTAATAACTGAATACATATACTACTTGATCTGATGTTTGCACACGTAATATTGAACAATTTGATTGTTTAATCTTTTATGAAGAACTACAAACAAGTTCTAATTGAATTTTTCAATTTAAGAATAATTTTCTGAAATTTAAAAAAATGCATGACAGAAAATCCTTAACTTTTCTATAACATATTATTAAAAATATGATGAAAACGAAAATAACTTATTGATTTTATATAAATACATAAAAATAGTTACTTACAACAGAAAAAAAAGATCGCTTTTAATGATGCAAAAAAGATGGCGTATTACGAAATATAGGTGAAACAAGTATAAGAAATACGCAAAATGACATTTCTTAAACCAAAATAAATAATTGCTAAATATTTAGGAAATGATTGAAACGACGAGGGTGGGTTAGGGGGGGTCACCCTCTGATTTTGGAGTAACTCACAACATTAAACTTCGGCCTCATTTTTTTAGTACAGAAGCGCTACCACCAACATCTCGGAAGAGTTTCAATCTACTTCAGCACTTCCGAAGAAAAAATTCAACAGTCCCTTTGATTTCCGAATTATGTCACCATTCAAAACGTTTTTAATCTATTTCTTACATTATTGCTCTACATTTTTTCTAAACAATATATAAAGCTTGAAAAAGAATCTCTAATTTTATGAATGGTGTTGGTTTTAAACAACTCAGAAGTACAACTAGAGTTTAATTTCAGAAATTGAGTGAGTGGGAGGAGGGGCATGCAAGTGTTCTCGGAAATACAAAATATAGTCGTAAAAAATGGAGTTCAAAATAATCATGAACATTGAGCAGAAAAACCCTTTTAAAACTTGCACCCGAATTTGTTTTGACGTGCAATGGCGGATTTAAAATATAGCAAATCTTGCAATTGCACGAGAGGCCCCATAACCATAGGGGCACCGTAGGAGTTACAACAATGGTTATGAGAAATGTTTTACGACTTCTGTGATAGAGAAATAGGGCCGCAAAATGTATTTCGACGGGCCTCAAATTTGTAGCTCCGCAGAAGCGATACAGAAACGACTTCATTACTGTGATCCATATTACAAATATCGAAAAATAACCATCGGTTCAACAGGAATCTAGCAAAATGAAACAAAACCGGTTTTGCCATCTCATATTTGTTTGCATAGTCTCAAATGATCGTCAGTTTGATACACTATATTAGTTTTGCATTGAAATAAGTAATTAATAGCCACAAAAAACGAGAAAATAGGCTTTTTAGAACACCCGATCGAAGACAAAAAGGGAAGTGCCAAACTGGAACGTACGCACACCCCACAAGCGAAAATTAAGCCTTCTACAGCTTACCATTTTTGAGTTATGACTTATAAGAGATACATACGTACATCCAGCCGCAAGAAACAACGCAATAATTAACTTGTTTGGTACCTGAATGCAGTATTAAAAACTCTTTCAGCGGTGACTAAAATAGAAATTCATACTGCAGTTTAAGTAAACAATTTTATATGAAAACAATGACTCCCTTTACTTTGTATTAAATAGTAAAACAACAAATGTCCTTTTTTTTAAAAAAAACATCGGCCAATTCCATCGGCTTTTCGATGTTTATAAGGCCGATGGGCCGATGTTTCCTGCAAGTTAGCATCGGCCGCCGATGCCGATGGATAAATTGTTGAACCATCGGCGCCGATGCATCGGTCGAGTCCTACATTTCAGACAAATCCAAGTTTTTTAATCATTTATTGACAATTTTATTTATTTTATCAAATTCATTTCTTATGTGAATAGATTTTTTGCATTGAAAATTTAATTCAGTGTGTATTCTTAATTATTGATTCCCGCCTTTTTTTTTCAATAGGGCACTAGTCGTCCTTCTCATTATCATGTTCTCTGGGATGACAATCAGTTTACTGCAGATGAACTTCAGTGCCTCACTTACCAACTTTGTCACACATACGTCCGTTGCACAAGATCTGTATCCATTCCAGCTCCTGCGTATTATGCTCACTTAGTGGCATTCCGCGCCCGATATCATTTGGTAGAGAAAGATCATGAAAGGTATTTAGCGCTCTTTTGTTATTAAATACTTGTTCTATTAGTTCTCCATACAATATATAATGTATGTGTGTTCCCACATTCTTGAAATGTACTCTAACAGTTCTTTTTCTCTTGTTCCTTTAATTTTATCCATAGTGTATTCCCTATTTTTTCCTTAGAGTGATATAATATTAGTATAATTTTCCAAAGTTATATTCATAATAGAGTATAATCCCAATTTAACAATGGGAAAGCATAGATATCAGTTAAATAGTTCAAACTATTAATCACGTTGATAACAAGAAATTTTGCCTTGGAAGAAATATATTTAAGCATTCCTACCTGTTAAAATTAAGTGAATATTCATAAAAAGTGAAGTTGGTTCTCATTTCAAAGATACCCTTGCTTAAATTAATCACAAAATGCTTTTTTTGCCTTTTAAAGTACGTGTTGTTTCAGCTATCATTTCTTCACTCAGTCGGCCGTCTCCTCAAGCAATTCCATTTGTTGAATTTTCAGATTCAACCTTTTTCCAGCAGACAAGGTGAAATATAAATGATTTTAATCACAACTAGCCGACTGCTGTACATTCAAAAGCCCTACTGTTAGCTGTGCTGGTTCAAACCTGTTCGAGGTCGCTACTGTCTCTCGCTTATTCTACTTTTGCTATTTTCAAAGAAAGCTACAAAGCTAGTCCTTTTACTTTATTGAAGACCTTGTTTATTGTACTCTTGAATGAGTTTGTAGAACATGAGTTTTTCTCATCAAGTTTTATCTCTTGATGTTTAATAAGTGTACATAACATGCTTTTGCTTGGTACAAATGGTAACAAAAAGGAAAGGGGAGTCCAAACCAGAGTAAACTAATACTGTGATTTCTTTCTTGTTATCTTTTTATTTAAATCCATTCTGCTCTTTTGTTAAATTGATTTCAAAGAAATGAAATGAACAATACAGAATTCATTAAGTCTTAAGTCTTTAAACTTGAAAATTGTATTTTTTTTTGCCATTAAAATGTTTTTTTTTTTTTGTTTCGTTTTGTTTTGTGGGAGGGGGAAAAACACAGAAAGCTTTATGTCAGTTCTTTTCATGATTTATATTTCATGTGTTTGTAGTAGTTTTTATTTCTAAAATGTAGTTTACTTTCCTTTCTCCATAGTATTTTTGCAATACTGGCAAGTTTAAGTTTTATGTTGCATATAATGCTTCACTAAAAATGAGTATTTTTATAGTATATGTGTTTGTGTTTTGAATGAATGTGAACATTAAGTAATTTCAAGGTACTCTAAAAGGTTTTTCAACTCATGAAACTTGTTTGATTAATTGAAATCCCCAAAGGCTTAATCCCGGCTAATCCTAAAACGATTGAAGTTGCTCTGCGTCTTATTTCTATTATTATTAGTGGTTTAGAAATTGTAAAAAATCATATATATATTTCTCCATTGCATTCTAGGCAAGATTTGGGTGGTGGAAGCCAAAGTTTGAAGTAAGTATTAGCTATGTAGGACACTTGATGTTGCCAGTAGAATTTTACTTAGCCATTTGCCATGAATAGAAAAGCATTTTTTGCCCTTATTGACATTTTGCTCATAGCTTCAGCATGAACATGTTTGACTTAAACTCTTTACAGCTGTTAATTGTTGGAAGGCAACTCAAGTTTTAGATGTTGTGCATGCTTTTAGAGCCTGATTTTAGAAAACAAAATGACATGAATGTTCATTTTATCACTAGATATTATCTGTTATGGCTTTTACACTATTTTTGTATGCATACTTGTAAGTTAATATACACTGCATTGTATTCTGCTAATATAAATTTTTAGCTAGGCTTGCAAATCCCCTTCCTTTTTTTCTCCAAATACGGGTGTTTTCTCTGAGGTATTGATACATTGAAGTGACAAAAAAGGTAAATTAAAGATCGAATTCAAGAAGTTTTACTAATGAAATCTTTAATTAAGCAGTTGATTCTCTAACGAATTTCAAGGGACCTCAAAAGATCGTTCTTAGTAGAACACATCCTCAAATAGAATGTCTAAAACTAGTGGAGCATCCAAGGAGCGAGAAAAGTCTCCTGTGAAATGTCGCCTTTAAAGAGAGAAGGTCGTTATATAGAGCGTTGTTAAACAGTGAACCAACTGTTTTTTTTTTCTTTAAGGCTGAGGGGGGAAAATGTAATAATTTTCATCAATTCATTCATTTGCATTTTGAAACTTGTTCCAGATGCCAAGGCTTTCATAAATTTTGGATATAGTTTTTACTCAAACTTTTTGCTTGTGCAACATTTTGCTTACTTAGCCATTACATTACCTCAAAATATTAAAATAAGGTTATCTTTTGCCGCATAACGCTTGAGAAATATCAGACTGTGTATGGGTACTTGTCACTGCAGTGTATAATAGCTCCCAGAACTGCTATATGCCTTTCCCCCCCTTATATGTTCCATGCTTAGTGGTTTTTTTTCTTTTACATTTAATTATGCTTTCCTTCCTTTCAGTTTTGAAAATACATAAAATATTTTGTATTGTTTTAGGGAGTTGTGCATTTAGTATGTATTGGTACTCAAAAACCAGATAAAATCAAAAAAGAAAACTTCCATAAAAATTCCAATTTTTTTTTTTGGGGGGGGGGGATATATGTACTAGAAACATTTAAATTGAAAAAAAAAATCACAATTGAAATTTAATGATAATATCATGCTTGAAGTGAAAAATTCGGATTCTTTTCCCTTCTCTTCTATATTTTGCTTAAATTTCTCATGTGGTAAAATGCACATTTTTTTTTTACATCTACACATAATTGAAATTGGGATTTTCCCTTTTAAACTTAATTTATTTCTCTGATTGTGTTTTTCTTGAAAATATTGTAATATATACTTAATATTTTGAGTACTTTATTTAAAAATTGAAACATTACTGAAACAATGGTTCTCTTTAAATGCTTTTAAACAAAAAAGTTTTTCTTCTTTAAGATTTAAAATAATTATTGAATTCAAGAACATTTGTACATTGTGATTTAATCAGTTATAAAATCACCCTGTTCTTAAAGGCCAGCTGCATTTTTATATTGGTATTTTACTATAAGTACGTTTAAATGTGGAATCTCACAAAAATGTTCCCTTTAATGTTTTTTACAATTCAAAAGCAGGAACCTGTGAAAAATTCTGGACAGACCTCTGATCCAACATTAACCAAAATAGACATTCTTGGTTAATATTGACTGTTAAATGTTTGAGCAAAACTTTAGCTAGTTGTTAGATACAGTAGACCCTCTTTTTACACGGGGGTTACATTCCTCGGAAATGCTGCATGAACTGAAACCGCGTAAATTGAGACCTAATACTAGTGTTAAAATAGGGTTTGGTTCCTTAGATAACAAAATACGTCCTTTTAGTGATGACCAATTGTTTATACGTTTTGATATAAGTTGATAAGTTTAGGTTTATAGGTTATAAGTTTAATGTGTACTTATATCATTTTTTATGCACAACATGCATAAAGAAAACATAAATTTATTAATTTGGTGTTCTGTGTATAAAGAGGAGCTGGTGTTGGCATAAGCCTATATAATTTTAATGCTCTTGGAGCAATTTCATAAGAAGCTAGAAAGTTTTTAAAATGTTTAAACTTACTTGTTATTTCAAAATATCCTAGAAATAGATTCCCGTTTTAAATGTCAGAAAACCGGCGAGTGAAAGCCCCGAGCATGTGTGAGAACACCCCAAGTGTCTAAACACCCAACAGATTGATCATGTGGTTTGCCCATCGGCGGACATGACGTCAGACCTCATGAGTTAAGAATCTTTTTGCTGATAGCATTGCAGAAAGTATACAGGGTGTCTATAAAAAAACTCCGGGGTTTTAAGACAAAATATTTTAATAAAGTAAAAAACGTACATATATGTTTTATACATGATTAGAAAGCTTACATTTTCAAGATTTTTTAACAACTTAGTAAAGTTCAATGTGAGCTCCGTTAGTGGCACGGCACACGTCGAAACGGTATTCTACCTCTTCCCATGTCCTGGCGAGCATGTCTGGGGGAACGGACGCCACGCAATTCACTATTCGTTCCCTGAGATGGCGAACATTTCGAATTTTCTCCGCATACACAAGATTCTTGATATGCCCCCAGAAGAAAAAGTCCAACGGAGTCATATCAGGGCTCCTTGGTGGCCATGGAATAGGTCCTTACCTTCCAATCCACCTGTTTCCCAAACGAGCGTCCAGTGACTCACGCACACGCAAACTGAAGTGTGGCGGCGCCCCATCTTGTTGGAAGTAAACTAAACCTTTCTCCGCCTCAATGTCATCCAACTGAGGATAAACATACTCCTCTAACATGTCACAATAGACATCACCATTGATATTCCTTTCGGCAAAAATGAAGGGACCTATGACTCTGTCATGCATAAGTGCACACCAAACATTCACTTTGGGCGTGTCACGTTCGTACTCAATAAACTCATGGGGCGGCTCTGAACCCCGAATTCTGCAATTATGCCTGTTTACAGTTCCGTTCACATGAAAAGTAGCTTCATCACTAAAAACCACACTTTTTAAAAAATCATTATCTTCATCAATTTTATCCAGCATGGAAACAGAGAAGTCGAATCTCTTAACCTTGTCTGCCGGTTTCATATGGTGTAAAAGTTGAATCTTGTAGGCAGTTAAACGAAGTCTTTTATGAATGACCTTATGGACTGTTGATCTTGGTAACCCCAACTCCAGACTGCGTCTTGTTACCGATTTATTAGGGCTTCGAGTGCATGAAGCTCGGATTCTGTCCACATTCTCTCGAGACACACGCGGCCTACCCGGCGACTTTTGCTTCAAAACACTTCCTGTTTCCTTGAACGCACTTAACCACTGACGAATTGTTTTGTCTGTAGGCGGGTCAACACCATAGCTACGTCGAAAGTTTCTTTGTACAGTAACAACAGAATTAGTTTCTATGAGCCAAATAACACATTGAGCCTTTTGTTGAGGCGTCGCCATAGCGCGGCAGTCCAGACGACACTGACTGCCTGCCGCAGCCGCTGCGTCATTTCAAGGTCAACGCTCCGCAGCGCTGCCAACTGTTGAGAGAAACATTCCCAATTGGTATGAGTAAAACTCTTTGAGCTGCTTGTTTCAAAGGAATTGATCAAATTTCGCTATCTTTTATAGTTTAAAAAATATTAATTTTTTTAACCCCGGAGTTCTTTTATAGACACCCTGTATTTCAAAAAGCAACAGTTAAAAGATTAACTGAGTTGAGTTGCTATGAGATGCAACATATACAAATTTTGACGATGTCACCTTGTTGCTTAGAGTGTAACTGAGACCAAGGGCGCCTATATAGGGGGGCAAGAGGGGGCTCGAGCCCTCCCCTTTGAAATTAGAACTTCCTTGCTTTTAGTACTGTTTTCTTTGTAAAAAAATGTAAAAACATTTCTTCTCCAGCCATTAGTGAATAAGATATTAAAAATGTCAAATTTTAATAACTGTAATCTGTCCTGAAATCAGTTTCCATGGGGAAAATATCCAGCTAAACCACAGGGGAAATATTTGAGCCCCCCCCTAGCAACTTTGCATATGGGCACCCACAACTGAGACTGCTTAAATAGCAAGTCAATCAATCAATCTCTTATCATTTGGTTCCGTTCTGCAGGCAGTGTGTATTGTGATGTGAGCATGTGAGCTCAGTAGATTGATTTATTCACGTAGAGGACGTGGAAGTTTTTCATGAGATATGTAATAACAAGATTCGATAGCCCGCTAAAAGTGCAGGATGCTCTAAGACAGCGCCCTAAAAGTAACGAAGGAGTTTTTTTAAGGGATTTTAAATTTGAAGAGTTGATATTTTAAGAATTCGGCCTAACAGGGCTGGAAGGTTCATTTGGCATATACCCGATTACGGAGCCGGTCGGGCTGGACTGAATCCACTATGAGGAGAGGAGTCCTCTGCTAGTGGGTGGTTCCTGTTTTGCCTGAAGCTGGGTAAATAATTTCCTGTGCTGCCTCATCTGTATCCTGGGTGTACCTGGGATTGAATGACCATGGATTTTGTCTGCCGTACACGAGTGGACGTTTTCGACTCCTCTGAACATCTGATGGATGTTCCCTTCGTAATTTTATGTGGGGTCCAAGTTTAAAGTATGGACTTCTAGTGGTATCAACTTTTTAAATAGTTTTCTGGACAGTACCAACGTTGTGGTATTGTGTAGGGTGAACTTTTAAGAATATTAGGAAAGTTTTAGAACTGATGCTTTTAAGTAACTAAATCTTGTGATACTTCTCTGTGATGATTGTTTTTTTGTTAGAGGGTATTATTTTACTTGAATTGTTAATGGGGATGTGATTTTTATAAATGTTAGATTTTTTTTCTATTTACATTTTTACATTAGTTTTGAATAAATTGTTATTTAAATTTAAATTGAGTTTCTGTTGTTCATTTCTCCCGTACCAACTATTCCACATCAGGGGTCTGTCCAGAGGATATTTGGGTCCGTTAACAGACCCTTCACAAAATCCCAATCAACCAAAACGGACCTTTCACAAAATCCCGATCAACCAAAACGGACCCTTCACAAAATTCTGATAAACAAGATCGGATCATTCACAAATTGTTTATTGAAAGAGCAAATGTGAAAGCAAAATAACGCACATTTCTGTGTATAAATCCATAATTTTTGGAACCTTTTCTGAAGTAGAGGGATCAGCTTATACAAAATCGTCTAATTTTGCAAAAGAAAAAAAAAAGGCACTCTTGTGATGCTCCTGCAAACGATTAATAATTGCTACTGCCAAATAAATATAATGCTTGTTATTTGTTTTATCACAGCTAATTAGCAGCGGTGTTGTTGTAAACTTTTCTGAAAAGGGGTTGGTAAGCACTTTTCTCCCCGCTCATGATTTAATAAACAATAATAATATATATCTGCGAAATGAGCTTAAAACTGCAAAAGGATAGTAAGGGTGGGGGGAAAATATGATCGCTTCAGATAGGGTTATCAACTTCAAAATTATCACCTCTTAGAGTCTGGCGTTGAACCTTTATAATGACTTGATTAGAAAAAATTCTCATCATTTTATCAGCTTGTTAATATTTGAGTTTTTAAGGTGCAGTGCGGTGCGATGTTTAACTGTTATTTTCGGAGAAAATTATATGGGTTTTGATTTTTCAACTCTAACAAAGATGATTAACTTTAAATAAACTCTTTTAAATACCGTTTTTTTTTATTTATTTTTTATTTTTTTGTTTTTTAGATGTCTACACTTTGAAAAATGCAATCTTTTAACATCGGATATGAGAATCATATTTTGTTCTTTTTTCAAGCTAAACTTTGCTTTATTAGGATGCAAATAAGTCTTTTTATTTTTGTTAGAACTCTCATTTCAAGTTTTTAAAGCAAAATTCAATTTTCTTTTATGAGGATAGATATAGATGGTTTAATTTTTTTTTTTTGCTTCAACTGTGTCCACAGATATTATTAAGGAAATGTTTATCATAGGACTCTAAAATGCAATTTCAAAATAATTTTATCAAAAATATTTCTCTTACAAGCCGTTTTTTATACTTTTGATGCCTTCACTTTGAGAATTGCGATCTCTTTGCATCCGCTATGGGAATCCGATTTTTCGAATTTTTGATGTTTATTGCGCTTTGTTAAGAGGTAAACAATTAAAATATCTTTTTATTTTTGTTAAAATCACGGAATTTAAGTTTTAAACGAAATTCTGTGCTTTTTAAGAGTCTTGTCTCTTGGGCCAAAAAGTTAAAGATGCTGAACCCTTATCTGAATTTAATTTTATTTATTTATTTATTTTGTTACAAATATTTTAAATACTGTACAGAAATGTTTCTAGTATAATTTAACATAATGTAGAATGGTAGATAAATGTTGATACTTGAGAGAGCGATGCCCCCCCCCCTCACTAAATGTCCAGAACGATATAAAAAACACTCCAGAATGATATTCTTGACATAGAGGAAAACACTTAACTTTAAGTTTAATTGATGCAGTTTTGCAGTTTGTGCCATCTCTAAATTCTAAAATTTTGTTTTAACAAATGTTTTTTTTTTTTTTTTTTTGCGAAATAATTTGATTTTTCACAAAATTATTTGATTTTTCACAAAAAACGGACCCTCTGAAAAATTCTGGACAGACCCCTGCACATCAGTTGGTCTTCTGAGGCCAACAGCTGGCTATCATATTCTTTTGGCAGTCATTGAGAATTTTTTTCTGTAATTCTTTGCAGAACATTAATGCACCCATGACCACTTCTGTCATTTCCACTATAGAATCTTCCTTCACTAACAAATCAGAAAGATCATTTCTATTGCCTAGGAATGGCTCAAAATGTTCAATGTGAAAGTTTTTGGTTGTGCATCAACGACGTCGGTATCATTGGATTTTACCTCCTTTGTCACTCCTAAAAGATCTTCTTCCAGTGAGTTTTGAACTGTGTGAGTTTAAAAATTTTACTTCTGGAAAGAGCTCTGGAACCAAATGGTATAAAATGTCTCCATTGGCCCCACTCGATTATTAGCACGCCAACGCGTAATCTGCAATCTTTAGGTGTTTGGATGCTGAAAGAAGGGAAAATTTTATATGTTTGTATTGCCGCATCCGTGTAAAACCGAAACTCATTCGCGTAAAATAAAATAAAGGTGTCAAATCTTAAACCGTGTATAATCGAAATCTGTGTAAAACAAGAGTTTACTGTACTTGTCTGAATGTTTAAATTTTCCTGTTAATATTTTTTTTTTCATCAGCAAAACTATTTTTGTCTTTCATTCAAGCATTGTTTAAAGACTTAGTGACACATAATGTTACATAACACTCAATTGACACTACTAATAATGTAGGCATGACAGTTTAACCATGTAAGGCATTTTACTATAAAAAATTTTATTCAGTCTTTTAGAGAGCTATTAAATGGTAAGGAATTTTAAACTTTTAATTTTATTAGTTATATTTTTAAAAATTTGAAATTGTGCCTATATATATAATTTACTCACAATATTTTATGTTTAAATGCATCAAAATAATATTTTTTTTTGCTTAAAGAAACCAAGATTTACTCTTAATTTTCATCTTTTTTTAGTGGTGATGGCAGTTTGCAGTCTACTAATGGCGAAGATCGTAATCCTCTAGCAATGGCTCGAGCTGTCACAGTGCATAGTGACACTAACAAAGTTATGTATTTTGCGTGAAGAGGGTTTTACTTCATTAACAAAATCTGATAAAAGAATGTTATCCTGCTCAATAAGGGATTATACCACCTGTACCTGTTCACACGAAACATCAGAATGAACATTTGATCTTTTATGATGCAAATGGTTTCCCACTTGAAAGCTTTTTCATGATTATTATGAATTCTTTCAATTTTTTAGGTTGTATGGAAAAATGATACAAGCAAGGGAAAATTGCATGAGTCTTGTATACTTTTCTATCGTGGTTAAAGACTCCCCCCCCCCTTTGTACTGCCACTGAATCTGGTCATACTTTAATGTATTGGTGTACAAAAATCATGATTGGTTTTAAATCAATTCTCTAGAAACTTTTTGTTCTAGGGTTTTTATTACTTTTCTTAATATATGATTTGAAGCATTATAGAGCAAGTTTTTACAACATTACTTGCCTTGCTTATGGTAAACAATTCATGCATTTTCTTTGGTAGTACAGATACTGTAAGTCTACCTGTAGTTTTGAATTTCTTTTAGCAGCATTGCAGAAAGGATGCTGTTTTATGCAAATGAGATGTTACATTATAAATAACAATAATGCATTATTACTTCATTTTTTAAAAATCGATAATTTCATGTATTTATTCTACCCTTGATGCTTTATGGACTTGAATTTTTCATAATTAAAAATCATTCAAAAATGATAATGTGACATGTTATTTGCAAAATAATTTATAGCTATTAGTACTAGATGTAGATAACTCTTTTGTGCTGATTAGCAATAGATGAAATTTTAATTTCCTAACAGTCTTAACTTCAGTTTGTTGTGCTGTGAGAGGTATCTTGTGATGTTTAATGCGGCCAAAAAGGAAGCATTAATTAAACTACTTTTTTTAAAGCTTTTGTTAATAAAAAATTGCATAGGATTTTTTTTTCTTCTGGTTTGTTATTTCTCTCTTACGATTATTTTGGAATGATATGTTTCAGAGTGTCTGCTATGACGCTTTAAATCATACACAAAAAAGTTTGTTAAAATCTCTGAGTAGTTGACATGACTAAAGGCATGTTTATCTGTTGTTGGGAATAGGAAATGGTAAACCATCTTAACAAAAAACATATTGCTTGGTGCATGTTTTTTTGATTTTCTCAAGTTTTTTTAATTTTTAAAACTAACCAAAATAATTCTCTTTTTTTTCCCTTGTTATTTGTATGATCAAAATTGAAAATTTATTCATTTATACTCAATAAAAAAAATGTTCATGTGTTAGCTGCTATAAGTTTGATAAAATTATCTCAAATATCGTTAATTTCAAAGCTTTAGAAATTTTACTGAAGATTTTGCATGCATAAAATTAAATTCTATTCTTAAATTTCACTGTAAGGGTAAATGAAATATTCCCTATTGGTATAAAAAAAAGTGAGTTGTTTATGTATTTTAGACAATCCAAGGGTTTGATGGCAGCACGTGTTTTATTATTGTAGCTATATTTATCTGAGCTTCTATCCTCTAAATTTATAGATATTTTTAAAAGGTTACTTCATATCGTAGATTATGTTATAGGTTTACTTAATTCAAATATTTTAAAATTGAATTCCTTCCTACATATGTTACCATTATTATACATGCTTTTTGTTAAAATTTCAAAATTATTTTTATCAAATCATTCTTTGGGGAAAAAAAAGTACGTAGTTGTGTATTCTATTTCAATCAGTGCAAAAGAGTTAAGTTTTTTCCTTTTTTTGTTAAGTGTGCAGCCAGTCACTTTGTCTCACCGTCCAAAATTGGCAAGGACCAATGAAAAGCAAAACTGCGCCAAATTAGTTGAGATTGATTCATCATCCTTTCTTCAACATCTGCTCTCGACTCCATCACATAAGCAGGAGTGAGTCCCGTGATGTGTTGTTCTTTGTTGATTTCAAAGTATTTATATTGTGGATAAGTTCTCAGTCTTTTGCAATCAAAATGTTGTCAGTTATCTTCAGTTGTTGAGAGTGTTTATATGCGTATTGGCACTTCTGGTGCCTTAGTCTGCCCAGAATTTCAAGTAGCAAAATGTGTGTACAAAAAAAAAAGCGAAGCTATTTGTCTTTCAGTATTTATTCTCTCTGTCTTGTTGACAAGCATGTACATAATGCAAATTGAACCGGAGTGCCAGACGGATGAGGGAACATAAATCATAGGTAATTTAGTCTGAGCGTGAACTTTCATATAATCTTATACTTATAATATTATATGAATTATGATATCACAAAAGATAAGATAATGAATATCTTATACTTATAATACTTTCATATATTCTAAAGGATTTTTTATTCATATTATTATTTTTGAGAAGTAATTTAGTTTTTATTCAAAATAAAGCTGTCGTGTGCATCAAATGGTATTTTGGAGGAAATGAATGTCAGATGTCTTCCTTTTTTTCCCGGTTTCTCATTAAGTTACAAAATATTCCTTAAAATGACTCTCTTCACCAAAGATTAGCTAAAATTTATCTAGAGGTTGACATAGAATGCAGCTTTATTTTTGAATTAACCACCTTTTTTATGAAAAAAATGTACAAAATCCCCCCCCCCCACCTCTCTTTAAAAAAATATGCATTATGTGTGGAATTATCACCTTCTCTATTCTGACATCTAAAGTTGGAATTCCTCCAAAAATCACTTTCTCCTTTAAAATGGTATCAAACCATACAAAAATTTTGAAGATAAAATTGTGCTGTTCTTCCTTATCAGTTGTATTGTTTTAAGTAGTTTTAAAAGATTAAATGTGTTTTGTATTTGAGGGGAAAAGGATATCTTTGAAACATTTTGCATTGTTATAAAAATTAATCATTTATTTTATCCATTGTGGTTTACCATTTATAGAATGTAATATACAATGTCTCAAATTTTAAAATCATAATTTGATTTTCTGCTCTAAAGTGATTCAGCGGTAATAACATAATCAGAAAATATGTTTCACTTCTTTTTGAAAACGATGAAGAAAAATTCTTTTGTGAAGTTACTTTTTTTTTTATATCGAGTTTTTGTGATATCAAATGAGAGAATTAAACATAGTTGGATCACTTTTGTAACCATTTACACCTAACGGAGCTTGTACAAATCCCTGTGAGAAAATATTTCCAATGTGTCCCAGTTATTCCCAAATGCAATAATTTCACAATTTTTAGTGTTTGAACTTTTGATTTTGTTTGTTAAATAACTGCCTAAGCTTTTAAAATTCAGTTCAGTTGAATAACGAGCCTATTTGTTCTCTGTATTCCATCCCCCCCCACCTCCCTCCTTTTCTTCTCATTTTTTAAAATGACTTTTGAATGTAGCTGTTTATGAAAAAATTAACCCAGTGCTGTTTTCTGCTAAAATGATAAAACTAAACTGTTTTAAGTTATACTGCAGAACCTATACTGCAGAAACAAAGCAGTTGTTTTCTTAGTAGTAAATTCATTATGTTTAAAAACTCCTCTTTTATATTCCAAATTAAAGTGCTGCTTCACATTTTATCTATGGAGATTAACTAAAAGAGGATGTCAGGATTATAATGCAGCACTTTCCCCAAGTGCAGTTTTTAGTTCCAATTTGTATTTACATTCTAGTACTATTGTAAATCTATTCTTTACCGGATTACGTTACTTACTTATATATCATTGGTTATTTTAGTGGTAATAACTATGTTTAAAAGCTGAAAAGAGCTTTTTGATAGTGTTTAAAAACATAAACCTCTTAAATGCATATACTAAGTCCTGCTACTTTCTTTTCTAACCGTAAAATATATTATTTCATGTTTTTGTGATTTTTCATTCAGGTTTATGAAGCTAAACCATAAATGTATTCAAAACATTCCAGCTTCGGTTTAAAATAGGTGAAATATTGTTTTCCAGAATGTGTTAGCTTTATTTTCCCTCCTTCCTTCAGCCGTTAGTGGAAGCAGCAATATTTGTTTACTCAATAAATCATATTTAATTTGTTTTTTTTTTTTTGGTATTCATAAGTAATTGTAAAATGAAGGCTGGAGGGCAGAAGACATTCACACATATTTAAGTGGGAGTATTAACTGTGTATTGTAGAAAGTTTTTGCATCTCAAAATACTGTAAAGCACAACCACACATCATATGTGCATCATTTTAGTTGATTGGATTTGCATCGAAGTAGTGTAAAGGCAGAAAAAGCATTATGAAATTTGAAGGTTTTGAAGTTGAAATCTAATTTTAATGGGTTATGTTTTGAAATCATTTTATACAAATTCGAAAAATTGTCTTCAAAAGGCCTGATTAAGGTTGTGATCAATTCACGAAGTTGTAGAAATAAAAAGGTGCCAAAAGGTTGTAAAATGTTTTCTTTTTGTATTGCAATTGTTAGTCAAAGAGAATATGACGCATTATTGCATTGATTTCGTTTTTGAGAAGAATCAGTTCTTTTCTTCCCAATTAAATGCCTTTTGGCATGAATCTTGAGGATTACCTTGCATTCTGCATGTTAGGGAAGAAGTGGTGAGGTATTTTTTGTGTTGGGATTCGAGCCTAGGTTGCCTGGATGAGTGGCACCGATTCCATTAGATATACATGAAACAAAAGTGCCAATTACTGTTTTGCAAGCAGATTGTGACATGCCTGCCTCTGGCCCTGCTTGCGCTGAAAGAGTAACCTCATGCTATAGCTGTTTCATTTAATTTAAATCAAATTTGCATTTCTTTTTTGTTTGTGTAAATGATAAGATATCAAGGCAGTTACTTCTTTTAAATCAAAAACATAACTGTTGAGGACAACCGTTAAGGTTTTGAAGCTAATAAGATTCAAATGATCACTATGTCTAACAGTTTGGGGAAGGGGGGAGAGATTATATGGTTTTTTTTTTCATTCATAATTTAATAGTTTTCTTGCTTAGGAAGTTTGTAAACCTAGAAGTTTTGTAATTCCTAACTCAACATATGTAGCTCTTCTGATTTGTGCACAAATGGGCAGAAGAACAAGTTTTCATATTCAATCAAGCTCTTTCCCCCCTTTCAGATATACTGCCATTTTTATGACATTACTTCCAAAGGTCTTATTTCTAGTGGCCATTATTTTGAAGTTCACAATATTTCATAATCTACTGATGTATCAATATCATTTGATTTTAATTGGGAAGGAATTAATTAAAAGTACATTATGGTGTAATCATAGCATTAAATAGCATAAAATCTTATGTGCAATAATGATCAAATAGTGTTCCAGTTGACTATAGCTGAGATTTTAATGGTATATATTTTGGTGCTGTTTTAATGTGTGCTGTAATCAGTTTTATTTTCATGTAATTAAAATTCATTTTTACAGCTTTCTACTTGCATACTTTGTAAACCCTATTTATATTTTAGTGTAATGTACTGCTTTGAATAATATTTTGGTGTCTTGTCTTCCTTGAATAATTTCATTTATTTTGCTAATGAAAATCACACAAAAAATGTTTTGAACTTGTGTTGGGGTTTTTGAAGTAAATTTAGCATATTTAAAATCAACTCATTGCTCTCTTTTGTGTTATGTTGTACTAATTTAATTTTTTGTGTATGTATCTTTGCTTTGTGTCAATAGTTTTTAGTTTGGATTGTAAAGTGCTGTTTTTTTTCTTTATTTTCTTATATCTGAGACTAGTCACAATCATATTTCACTTTTCTTGACGATACAAATATTAACATTTATCTATTCTATTGACTAATATTGGTCAACAAACAGTTTCATTGTGAGGTCTAGAATTCAAAATGTCCTGTTATTGCTTAATGCATCTTTGTCAAGCTGTGTTTGCTTAGTTTTGTTCTCAGTATATTAACAGTACCTGTTATTTTTATTATTATTTTTAAAGAAATCTGGGCGTTTTCTATTTTCATATATAGAATATGGCTATCCCTAATCCTTTATTTTTTAGGGGTAAATGGAGTAAATTATTATTCTGTATTCCGTTCTCCCATGTTGTGTGTTGAGTTTAATGTATTTGAAGTACAAGTGGTTTTTCAATCCATTCTAAGAATTAATTATTTCTACCTCAAACTATTTTAGCCCAATTTTTGTTAATTATGTTTCTTTTTTTTTAGCTTTGCTAACTGCCAAGAATTCAAATTTGTGATTTAAATATCACATTTTGATTTAATTTAGCAGCGCCAACTTCCATTTAATAAAATGTGTAAAATGTCTTTTTCTTTCAATATTAAAATAAAAGTGATGTGATAGGTTGATTTTTAAAAATATATATACATTAATATTAAAGATCAAGAGCAGGAAATTTTCTAGTTGCCTGCCAGTGGGAATTAGAAGCAAATTTGTTAGCTGTCACTTTTCTTCTGACCCAAAAAAATGTACACAAATCACAAATTAGCTTTTAAAGTGCTTCTATTACAAGTGATTCAAAAGCTAATTTGGGAAATTATTACCTCAAAGAAATATAAGGTAATATTTTAATTAATGAAAATTATTACTTGAAATAAAGTAAAATAAAACTTACTATTAGCTTACATAGATTCCGGTGCGCCTCCCCACTCCCAAACTTGCCACTCCCCCCACTGGGGGGGGGGGGGTGCTATGTACGCCACTGCTTCAGTTAATATAACCAATCAATGGCAACACTTGTGGGGTCGGAGAAAGTGGCGACTGAGTGACGAATGCTAGTAATATTTTTCATTGCTACTTCTTTTTCAATTTAATCAAAACATGGCGAGTGGCAACAGAAAATCTTGATCTTTGATTTAAACGCTTGTCTGCTAGAAAAAATATTTCTGCCTTTGTGCCTGGATCTTTTGTCTCTTAGCTACATTTTCATTTATTTGCCGGAGTAGTCTTTCATTCAGTGAAAATTTGTCTTTCATATTAGCACCTGCTATAAATGAAATGTGTAACTAATTCATGGGTGAAATATGTTGGACAATAAACCCCTTTTGTGAATACATCGGATAATTATTTCAATGGCTGTGCAGTCGGCCAGTATTGCAGATTTGTGTGACAAATTCTTTTTCTGCAAAGGGATGCAATCATATTGAATCATGTGAATTCAATATATAGCAATTGTTTTTAGAGATAAAGTTTTAATATATCAAAATTAGAATTGCACAATAATTTTATGTAAAATGTAGAGCTTTCTTTTGTGCTAGTAATCTAAATTATTTAATTATATATGAAAGATTTTCAAAATCTTTTATGTGCATTATATAAATTGAAGATGATCTTAATATATATGTTTGTGTTTTTATATTTGCTGATGAATAGCTTTAAACTATTGCAAAAAATATTTATCTGTGGTGTTTGTTTTATGGAAAAAAAATGTAAATGGCTTTCCCTATGTTATGAATACTTTGCATTATTCAGGGTTATGGTGCTTCAAAACGTAGTACAAATGTGTTCAGACACTTTTTGGCTTTACATATCAAATGATCTCTGCAAAATGCTGTAAATGATCTTGTAAACTTTTTTGAAATGGTTTGGTTTTTCTAAATTGCAATTTATGTAATCAAACAAAAAAGTTTACAGTGTACTGTCTCTTGAGTTTTTCAGGATCAACTCCTATGGAAAGAGCTCTCTGAATAGTTAACGAGGAGTACTCCTGTTTTGGAAAAAAAAAAATGTATGCTCTAAAAAAAAAAAAAAAAAAAAATTAAGAACAATTCTGGAGCATTATCACAAAATAAACAGCATTTTTGTGTGATTTAATAGGAGGAATTCAAGATTGGAAATCTTTTCAAGTTTTAATGTTTGTCCAAAAAGTGTCTTTTAATTACTAGATTCATCTTATTTCTTTGTATATTTTCGAACTGTTTAACATGTATTTAGTGTAAATTATTTGTTTATATTGTACTGACAATTAACAAGTTATTTTTTCAATCAAGTTTAATAATCAAATTATTTTGTACCAAAGCATGCACACAGCAAAGAAATTAACTTGTATAATCAAGTTATAATTCAATGTCATAAAATTTGATGGTATTCTGATGACTTTCAATAGTTAATATATATATATTTAGGGGAGAAATGCCTGTTCATCTGTATCTTGTGTTGAAAGAGAATGTCACTTATGTCTCAGAATTCTTTCCGTACCCAGAATTAGTATTTTAATAACCTTTTGAACTGATACAAGAGAACTGAACAAAGATAAAAGATTTTTTACAACCGAAGAAAATATCATTTTGAATCACTTGAACACATTATGTAATGATATTATGAAAGTAATGTTTATGAAAGAAAAAATAAATGCAGTGAGATGTCTTAAAAATGGATTAAAATCGTTTAATCTGAAGAAAATTAAAATGTTGCCTCCAAAAATATATAAATGGTAACCTTCACATTTCGATCACAGCAAAATTTAATCACTATGACAACCAAAATTCATTAAAATGCAATAAATCATGCAAGAAATGAATACTTGTAGTCTAGAGAAATATCCAATTTAATTTTTAATCCAAGAATAATTGCAGAACAAGCTGTTATTTTCATTAAACTATTAATTTGATTAATTTTCATGTCATATTAAACATTTTCCAGTTGTAAGTATCTATGCTTTTTTTCTTTCTCTCTCTCCATGCTTTCATTGTTTGTGCGAGGTCTTTGTGATACTGTTGCACTTCAATGCTGAAAAAAACACATTTTGGATTTACTATCGTCCTATTTCCCTGACCAGTATTTTATCGAAGGTCATGGAAAGAGTGATCATGTCTTGCTTGAATTGGTATCTTGAATCAAATGGTCTTCTGTCTCACTACCTTTTTCTATTAAAATATTTGGTTAGAATTAATTGGTAAATCTGAAATTCAATAATGTAGATTCCTTTATTGAAATAGTAAACATAATTGTGCTCATTATTACCAACGGTTTAATGTCAAATAGATTTCTCCTTAATTCATTTTTAAATTCTTATCTTCAATTGATGTTGTCTTTTATTTTTTTTCAAAATGAATGATTAGTAGTCATTATTCACAATGTTTTAATTTTTCTTCTTTTGAAATGAACTATTCTGGTCAATGGCAATATCTACAAATTTTTCCTTGTTCATTTTTTTTTTTTTTTTTTGAATTTTTGTCCATTCTCATTTCAGTTTTACTGTACAAATTTGCTTATTTGAGAGGGTGAGGGTGTCGTAGCTGAAAAAGCTTGTTGCATTCCATTTAATTTTGGATTCCAAAAGGAAAAAAAACTTCCTCAAAAGATATGCCATAAGCAGTGTGTATTTTACTGTTGGTTGTCTGTTTGTGAAAAGTAACTGTTTTCTCTAAGGGCATTTTTTGACTATGAGGGTTAGATATATATTCTATTTTAATATTTAAAAAGAGAAACAAAATGGAAGAGTTTTTGTTGTTATGGAGAAAGAGCACAAGGCAGAGCTGAATTTTATGTCCATAGTATTTGTGAAGAATTTGCTAGTTTGACCTTTTTTTTTTGAGACAAATATATATGTGACATTCTCTGATACTTCAAGTAGGTTTGGTATAACTTTTTTGAATTGTTAATTTTTTCATTTTTTATTGTATTTCATGCTTTCCCCCCTTTGAAATGCAATTTGTTTCAGTTAGTTTTCTTTTCATTCTTCCAACTATTTATTGCAAGCCTTATGATACATCATTTGATGCTACAAGCATTTAAGTTTATTTAAAATTGTAATTTTTGAAATATTTAACATTGAAAAAATGTGATCATTTTATGCAAGAGTGTAGGTGATAAAGATAACATTCTAGTGTGCATTGTTTTCGGAAATGAAACTTTGCCAAATATTTTGAAATGATGTGCAAGATTAAAAATGAAAATTAAATTTCAGGTGCAGCTAAAATGAATTTCTGTACTAAAACTTTGAATTATATGATAAGTGAATTTTTTAATGACTCTAATCAATGTCATGAAAATGTTTTATAGATAATCAAAACATAGTGAAACTTTTATGCATGCTGCATTGATGGTGTTGCTGCTTTTTTTTTTCGTTTACTAATTTAAAAGTGATAAAGAATATTTTTTAATTTTTTTATTGTACATATTGTAATAATATGTCTTGCAATCATAGTACTTTATTTTAATTAGGGGGAAAGTAATATAATGTAATGCAATTGTGTATCTATAGTTTGATTATTGAATGCATGTTTCAATCTTACAAAAAGGAAATGTTAAGAATCAATACTGAAAATAGTAAATTTAAATTATCCTCATTGTTATTGCTATTTTTCCCCTTAAAAAGTGAAAATAAAAAATCATTTGTTGAAGAGTGAAAAATTATAGTATTGAAATTTGCCAGAAACTGTTGCTGATTAGATATAAATTTTATGCACTTTTTCTAGCATTATTGCAAGAGCAAAATTAGATTTTTTAATCCCTGTATATAAATCTTAGCTTTATAAATGTTATTTCCTGACTAATCTCTGTGATTTGTGTCACATTTGCTGTCAATTAGGGCTTGAAAAATAATCAAATGTTTTATGCTTTACTTTTTTTTTGTGTGTTCCCCCCCTTGCTCAAATTGCTTTATTCATTCATTTTTTTCAGGCAGAAGTTCAAAGCCTGAAATTTTCTTTTGAATATAATTCCTGAAGAATCCAATATTTTTATCTTCCTGTGTAAAAAGAAAGAAAAAGAGAGTGAGAGTGAAAAAAACCCTTTGTATGTCTTCATGAGAATTGATATACTTAAAAGCAGGATTGCTATAATTTTAAGCTGGAATCTCGGACATTATAAATGCATTCGGTAATGCTATGTTCTTTGATGCCTGCTTTATGCAAAGAGCTTTTAGAGGTGCCTTAAACTGAAGAACTGCATGTTTAATTAGTTAACTTTCTAGTTTAAGTTCTATCTCATCAATGTTTTATCCCTTGTAAAGGTGTGAATTGAAATTTTGAAGATGATTATTTAAAATGTTTAACAATGGTGCCAAGTCCTTTAAAAAAAGTAAAAGGTAATTGCAACACATTTCATTCATCTTTTTAGTTCCTCTATGTTAATGCATGTTCTTGAATTAAACTAACTTAAAATTGGTCGTATAGTATTATTGTAAATGATACTTATTGACAATGGTGCATTTTCATGAACACTTAATCACGTGTGCCAAATAAATATGTATCATTTTCATGCATCTACCTTATTTTCCAAGAATTGCCATATCAGCCTTTTTATGTACTTAACTGAAATGTAGTTACAGTGTGCCCGTCAGGAGGTGGCACTTGAAAAGTCATTTTCACGAAAGGGTGTTAGGCAGAGAAAAAAATGTGGAATAAAATGAGCGATAAATGGAGTTACTGTGCAGAACCCAGTTTTCATTTTTATCGACAACTGGAAGCTGTTTTTGCTATATACTGAGCCCTTCAATGATAAAGAATAAGTGAAAGCATATTAGAAGTAATCTTTCTTTTATGAATTCTCATTCTAAAAGTCTACTCTTGAACATTAATTCTCAAAATTATGTAAGCTATTCTCTACAGGACAAATGAACATCAGCTCACCTCATTCAGCTTACATTAAATTAATAATAGTGTTGCATTAAAAAAATTTACTTTAATCTCAATTGAGTTAAATTATAATGTAATAAAATAAGTATTGCAGGCAATAGTTAAATAGTTTGTTCCTAGAACATGTTTACTGCATTCATAGTGCCAATGTATCTCCTTCCTATGGTACCTGTTTTATGATAATGGACTCATTTCAGCCTATATCACGCATAATTGACAGGTGCCATATCGTCACGGACACACTATATCTCTGAAGTATTATTTTTCAAGCCCTAGCCTTGCAGCTTATTGTTTCTTTTTGTAAAATAAATAAGTTTCATTACATATCAAGCTGTTTGGTTTTAATCAAGTTTTAGGTGACGGCTGTAAGATTTATTATTTATTAATTTGTACTAAAAAATCCATCAAAACTGTAATATTGTATAGGGATTGATTTCACAATTTCAAATGCCATTTCAGTCTGCTGTTGGAGATGCATTTAAGTGTGAATAAATGTTAAATGTCATTCTAACCTTGTCTGCCTTGATCTCTTTTTCTTCTATGCAACACATTAGACCTGCGGTTCCCAACCTTTTTAGTGGTGTGACCCACCAGTTTTGTAGAAAACACCACTGAGGCCCAATAACTATTATATATTACTTGCACAGCCAAAATATTCTGTCTGGGGGGGAGGAGGGGGGATACAGGGGTTGAAGTAGTCCTATATATCCTATATTCAAAAAAAGCATCAAAATCGTCCTATATTTCCTATATTTTTCAAAAATGTCTTATATTTCCTATATTCCCGCTTTTTACCCTATATGTCTTTTAAAAAGAACAGTAAATAAATTTTTTGACATCGGATTTTTCGCTGAAAGTACGTGCCCAAACATCAGTGAATTAAAAAACTCAACTGACTAAATTCTGTAACAGGCACCTTTCATTGGCTACAGGGTCATTCCAAGGTATTTTTGACATTTATGTAGAGTCCGTAACGTGACCTTTTTTGCCATAACTTTTTAATTTACTGCTTGATTAGCATATTATTTTATTTTGATCTTTTCCTACCAACATGCCAGCTCAAATTAAAATAATTTGCAAATCAAACGGTAAATTAAAAAGTTATGGCAAAAAAAGGTCATGTTACGGACTCTACATAATGTCAAAAATACCTTGGAATGCCCCTACAGCAGTGTGACTAGAATTTTGCGTTTGGCAACAGCCGTTTGTTTTGTTTTCCATCATGGGTCGTTGATATATTTTTGCGTTCAGTGCATTTTCTAATCGGAATGTTCTGATTTTCTTTTCGCAATCTTTTCTTTTTGTGGAATTTTGGGATCGTAGAATGTTAGTTCCTTATGATGCTAAAATTTAGTTTGTTGTAATATGTGAAATTACAATGGCGAAATCGCATTGCTTAACAAAATTTCGTGTGGAGTTGTTGAACCAGGAGAACATTAATTCTACAAATTTTGGTGCATGGTGCACTAAAGGAAAAGATGATTTTACCTTTTTTTGCAACTGTTCAGTTCCCATAAGCAATAGTGGATTTTCGCAATTGAGGCGCATGCTAAAACATTCAAGCATAAAAAAAACTCTGAAAAACGTCTGAAGGATCCTTCTCAAGCTCTGTTCTTAATACAAGTGGTAAAGGCTTCAGTTTAGATATAAAATAAAAGAACAGTGGAATTAGTGCTTGGATCATGAGTGAGGAAGAAAAAATAAAAATTATCTTTGTTCAAATTTTGTTTAGTTATTTAGTCTAAAAAGTACACTGTTTTTTTCAAAAATTATTCTTTCAACTACAGGGAAGTCATTTCAGATGTAAGGTAAATTTAGTTTTTGAGGTTTTTTTTTAAAGACAAAATCATTGATAAGAATAACTAAATAATATATGATATGTATTATTTCTTTTTTCATAGCAAAATTATTCATATAATGTGTCCTATATTTGTCCTATATTTTTGTGGAAAATGTCCTAAATGTTACTAGTCGGTCACTTCTACCCGTGGGGATATTTGCTCATAACTGTCCTTAAGTGTAAATAATATGGGGAAGAGAAGTGAAAGAAAAGCAAGAGTTCTGGAGATATTAATCCCCTTCTCCCCTCATCCTGCACCACTGATATAGATATGCGTTAAAGAAGAGAATTCAAAATAATTTTATTGCATTCACTTAGCTTGCATAGCTGTAAGAAAACTCAAAAGCAAATCATCAAAGGTAATTTTTGACGCTGTTTTTCCTCTACTAGGGAGTTGACATCTAGATTAAAACTGGGTAGTTTTAATCTCAAATAAATCAGTCTTAAATATGGCCATTCAATGCATTTCTGTTAATTTTTTTTTAAAACTGCAATGAAAAGTCTTATTCAAACAGGTTGTCGAAACGACACTCAAGTGTCTCAATTTGCTGGTTAGCCATGCCAGTTCAAAAAGGATTAGCATTTTCAACTGGAAGCTTGAAGCTAATATTAGTTTCTTTGGCAATTTTATTTATAGGGGTTTCTGATTCATTAGATTTCATCTTCAACTATAGGGAAAGTTCCTAAGAAATATGAAATATTTTAATCTTAACCCTAGCGTCAATGACCAAAATTTTCCCTTACTCTCAATAACTGAGTACCCATGTTGAATTTCGAAGATTTATAGCAGGAATTTTTTTTTCTGACACCTCTTCTATTTAATTGAAATGTTTTCTTCCACCCTCATCTTGGGAAATGCGTGTAGCTTGTTTTTACCAAAAAACAAAATTGCTTATTCTTTTTCCAAGATTTTATATTTACGTTACACGCTAAATGTCCGTTAGAAAAAATGTGTTTCTCCAGTTTTTTTTTTGTAATACTTGATGTATTAGGTCTTACGCTTTGGTATTTCATAGTGATTTCATTTATTTATACCTGTGATGTTCAACCACATGGGGGCCGCGAAGCTCATGCATGTGGCCCGTTGCATCGAAAAATATCTGCAATTTTTATCCTCACTATCATTTGCTCAACCTTTGCTGTCATGCCGTCTGACATTTGTAGTTATACTCAAAAAAAAAGGTAGATCATATATTCCAACTGAAATATTGTCTACATATCGAGAGATACGAAGCTCCTAATTCGGTGTCACTGACGATGTAACAATATGTTTGTACATCAACAAAAAGAAACAAAGAGCCGTAATATTGTTTTCCACTTCACATCATAACAAAAGCAACTCTGGAGTAACCAAAAGTCACCAACTATTTTGTTTTATAACAAAACGAAATCTGATGTTGACACGATTGATCAAATGTTTCGATCAATTTGATCGAATTATGATAAAAGATGGGTGCAATACCCTCTGAAATATAAAAATATATTAATTCATATTATGAGGTTACTTAATTTCTTTTAAAATCTTAATTATATCTGTAAATGTAATAGGAATAAACATCAATAATTCAAAAAGTTTCTTTGCGTCAATTATCTGCAGTGTGACTGGTATGTAATATGCAATGTTTTCAAGTGTTTAATAATTTTTATTTTTTTTAGTGTGAATTGTTTTTTCGGCCAGGGAAGTGAGTTCAGTACTTTGATTTTACACCAAGAAAATAAGTGAAAAAATTGAAAAACGAACCTTCATATAAAAAAATCGTTTGTGAGGTTTTTTTAGATTTTTTTTTGGGGGGGGGGGGAGGGAGAATACTTGCTTGAGTGTCCCAACTTGCCACAAATGTTTATGCTTTTGAACTACACATTTCTCTAATCCTTCAGAAGAATAATTATGGTGAATACAATGCTGTTTTACCAATCAAATAAAAATAATTGCTATGTAACTGCCGAAAACAATAAAATAAGGGGGCGCGATATCAAAAGCGGAGGGGGGGGGGTGATGGGGAAAACAATCGGCATATTTTGATTCAAGGGCTCATTTTACATGAGAATCATCAAAAATGGTGTCAGAAGCATTTTGAAGGGGTATTTTTTGATGTGCAGTGTAATGTGTACCCGGTTATTGAATATAGGTATAAAAATTTTAAATGCTAAAAAGCTCCCCCGAAATTTTTTCTGGAAACACGCTTACAACTTTCTTTAGTTCACATTCATGTAAATAACAAGGATTAAAAGCAATTTTACCAAGACCTAGTTAGGGTAAAAAATATGATAAAAGTCGCAAAAAGGTACCCGGGTACCCGGTCATTGACGCTAGGGTTAAAGCTCCTTATTGGTTATCGGTTAGGGAAGGGAGAGCTTTTGATCAGTGAGTTTTGACAAAAAAAAAACGGAAATTAAGAATCTGATATTTATCTTGGTTCAGATCCGCGACCAGTGACCCCGGCTCAGTAAGACATTGTTCGCGACCCATAGGTTGGGAACCGCTGCATTGGACCATAAACAGGGTTGCCACTCCACAGGGGAACCTGAAGAAATAGGGAAAACACAGATAAAAGTCCAGGGAATGTTAAAAATTTCCTAAAAATCCCTGAAGAATTCAGGATTTTTTTAAAATGAAGTTTTAAAAATCAATGCCTAAATAGATAAACTACCAAAACATTGATACATAAATAATAATAATAGCATGAGGTGATAACATTTCCGGGCTTATTGGCCGTGGTCTAATTGGAGTAGAAATTCCAATTATACCACGGCCGATAAGCCCGGAAATGGCATCTCATATTGACGCCGGCCGTGAAAGCCTTAAACAGTAAATAATAATAACGTTCAGAAATAAAGTAAAATAAAAAGTAATTTTGCATCAAGTTTAAATGTCTATCATAAAAGTAAAATTCATTGTTCTGCGTAACTTATGCTCTTTTTTAGGTCCAAGTAATGAATGGCTAAGAGAAGGCTTTTTTGTTTCTTGCGTATACTCGATCATAATACTATTATTTCAGTTATAATGAATCCTTTACCCTCCCCCCCCCCTTTTTTTTCTCCTGTGATGAAATAATCAAGATATTGTGTTTTTTTTACTTCCTTTTACAAAAAAAAAAAAAAGGAAGTATTGTATTAGCGAAAAAAAATGTCACTCAAAAACCGGCCTAAATTTCCATTTTGCTCACTCCCGAATGAGTGTTGAGTTTTTTTTTTCAACTCGACCACACATGGATAAGTGCCTAAGAACGTATAGACACTCGAAATATCCATTTTGACCATCCCCGAGTTAATAACGAGTGTTCTTGAGACGTCTGTATGTACGTATGTATGTCGCATAACTCAAGAACGGTATGTCCTAGAAAGTTGAAATTTGCTACGTGGACTCTTAGTGGAGTCTACTTGTGCATCTCCCCTTTTGGTTGCATTCGGGTGTTTCTAAAGGGGTCTTTTGCCCCTTATATTGGGGGCGGGGGGAAATCATTATTAATTTCGAGGTAAACTTAAGAGGTGTTATAATTTGGGGGACACTTGGCGATATATCGCCAGTATTTTGGTCGCGAACTTGGCGACAAATTTGGCGTTTTTTTTATTTTTTAATTTGGTTTCAATTTGGCCACTGTTGGTGATATTTAGAGAGTAAACTATTGAATCACATCAAAAATGCCAATAATGAGGAAATAACATTAAATTGGAGTAAAAGGAAGTCATGTGATGCACACATCAGCTCGTTTATATCTACAACAGCTTTTCATAATCAATATTGTAGTCAAAAACTTTTTTTTTCAAGCAAAAAGTTTTAGAAGTAAGCCCAACCATTATTTGTTTTTGCAACACAATAAGAAACACGCGTCAAAACATTTTCTTATTTTAAAATTAGGAAGTTTTTTTTTTAGTTTTTCGAAAATTTAAAAACGTGCACTTGAAGGGTTTCTAAAATAAACGATTCAATTATGCCATTATTCATACTACATATACATAAGTCTTTTTTATGAGAGTGATTTTTTAAAAGTTTTTCTTCGAATAGAATTGGAATTCAGTATTTTCTCTTCATAAGTATGGAAATTGTTTTTATGAAATTGTTTCATTTTCCTCCTTTTTAAAACTTATATTTGACAAGAAATACAGTAAAACGTTCTCGATTTATTTCTGCACTTTCTAAATTTTTACTTGCTGCAAGAATAGGCTGCACGCATATGGACATTCAAAAACTGCAATTATGTCCCCAAATTTGAGGATTTGCCGCACAAGGAAACGCTTTGAAAGGTCACAGGTCACGATTTAAATCGTCTATTAAAAAGAATGAGATTAAAATCACGTTACGAGTTCCACTTGGAATAAAGTGAAACTCCCCGTCTGCCTCCCGTAGGAAATAAAATTGAAGCGAAGAGCTCTCTCTCTCATAATGAGAACAGAATCTCGCTCCCTCCCGAAGACAAAAAGAACTTGATAGAGATATTTAATAAAAACGAGCTGATGTGTGCATCACATGACTTCCTTTTACTCCACTTTAATGTCATTTCCCCATTACTGGATATTTTAATGTGATTCAATAGTCTACTCTCTAAATATCACCAACAGTGTCCAAATTGAAACAGATTTTTAAAAAAAATCGCCAACTTCGCGACAAAAAGACTGGCGATTTTTCGCCAAGTGTCAGACAAATTATAACAGCACTTGAGTTTACATCGAAATTAACAGTGATTCCCCCCCCCCCCC